>NC_071285.1:3543616-3711116 GCF_943735745.2 Anopheles bellator | reverse complement strand
TCAAGCTTTTAACGAACACAATAAAACTCGAAACTGTCCCAAAAACTTTTCTTTTAAAATCACTTCCGACAGACGCCCGAGAAGTTGAGACATTCTATTGGCACTCTCGATGGCCCAGGAGTAATCGGAAGGAACAGTCAAGATTTATTGGGTCCCTTTGGAGGGACGATTGATTTAACGCACGCATAAACAATAGACGGTGCGTGTGCGATTGAGTGTTACGCAACAGAAGTTGAGTGACTCCAACGAGAGAACACACCTTCACTTCGATCGGATTCAATCGGATTTACGATCAACGACCTGAACAGGAAGTACATCAGGAAGCGTTTAGCCTCGCCGGGCATAGAACAGGCGGCCATTAACCACGCCAATGCTATTTTAATACACCACCGCGTGCGTGCGTGCGATTGTTGTCAGAATCCCAGGCCCTCCCAGGGCCGCGGGTCGTAATTGCACAAGAAATCAGTGTTCGGCGGGCGCCCAATTCTTGGTCCACCGCGGCGGCGGCCCCAGGCCACCAATAAAAGACGTCTCAAGTTACTCCTAACACAACACGCAGCAGCAGCAGCACCAGTGCAGCGGTGCACCAGCGGTGCGTGTTGGCCGGCTGCTGCACCCGGGCAGGCCTGGCCGGCCAGCTGGCGAAAGATTGATGTGAGGATGCCGCGCGCTGCATCTCTCGAACAAATTGTGCGATGTAGGAATCTGAGCTCTGGTCACCCGAGATCGACCGCGGAAATCACTCCGAGTGGTCTCGCGCCAGAGCTCGAATTTAATGCTCGAATTTTCGGAACAGGAAACCAGGATCCTGCGGGCCCTGCGGGTTGGCAGTAAATTAGATTGACGTTTGATAATGAGCGAATGAGCGCAGACGAAGAGCCCGTGTAGCGCGAAGACACTCCGCCGACGGGGGTTTTTGCGCGGACAACGGACCCGGCGGTGCGTGTTACGCGCGCACATACACGCGGTGGGTCCTCGTCGATCCGATCGGCGGACACGAGAAAACAGAAATAGAATATGCTGCCGCTGCGGCTCATTCCTCTTCTGCATTCTCGAACCCGCACAGATAACCTGCAGAAGCCGGCCCAAAAATGCCGTCGAGTGGCGGACACCGAATCTCGGGAGTCATTGAGGCCGTCGTCCGCGAGACGTACCAGCGGGACCACGGGGATCTTCACGCACTTTTCACGCCTCGCAAACGACGACGACGACGGCGTGGCGTGGCGCGATGACGATGATCGACTCGAACAAGGAGCAGAGCGCGAGCACCGCGCACACTATCGCTCGCACACAGATACACGTTTGTTTTAATTAGATTGATTATAAATTTAGACAACGGCCCAACGGCGGCACACAATTCGGAGCAGGGCGCGAAACTATTTCGAAAGCGATCGCGCCTCGTTACGCCGCCAGTCCGCGAGAAATCCGAATTAATCCGACAACATGAAGCCGCAGAGAGTCCATGCGCGTCGAGACATTGTGTTGTCGACCAGCAGGACACGACAACAAACACCAGGACACCATAACAACAACAACATTGTTGCTGCTGTGGGGACTGTGTTGGGTCCAATAAAGCCGGAAAAGCCTGGCGCAGGAGTCTGCGTCACTCATCGCCCGTCGCTCGACGGCAGCCGCACGTCACGTAATAATTTGATTAGGAGGAACGAAGGCGTACATTCTTTACGTGTCCCCCGGACCGGGCTGTACTCCCCCCGTCCTTCGGCACCGACACTTACCTGCGAAAGAGAGAGCAAGAATTGACAGAAAAAATCCATTAATTCTACACACCGAGATAAGGGGCGGACAAATCTACGTTCTAATGAAATTTCATAAAAAGCCCATCAATCACCTGCAGTTCGTCCCCGACCGCGACCAACCGCAGATCGTCCCACCCGACCACGCCTCACTGGTCCTGCGCGAGGCGCCCGAAGTCAGCTGTTTCCATCCCCGCAAAGAACTACACTAAATTCTGACCACTCGTAAACTGTTGACCACACCAAATCCTGCCTCCTGGTCCCGGGCCGAAATACGGTAGGGGTTGCGCTCCAAATCCCGTTTAGTCCTGGGGAACACGCCACAGCACTTTGTTCGAACCGCCCGCAGCCGGCTGGGGTTTAGCGAGGCCGGGTCGTCGGTGTCGTCCCTAACGAGAGCTTCCAGCAACTGACGGAAAAAACGCGAAAGCCAGCGCCAGTCCGGGACCGCAACCCACGAGGACCAAGGGAAGACAACAAACTGTCGAGGTATCGATCGGTGGCACACATTCCGATCCGATGGACGGCTCCGACTTCTCGCGCGGAGGCGTCTAGTCCGTTGACGGTCAGTCCAGTCCAGCGGCCTGTCACTCAGCGCGGCTCTAGCTCCTACAGAGGTGGGGGGCTTAGCGCGGGGAAGTCCACACGATATAATTCAATTTAATTAATTCTCGCTGTGTGCGGGTCGCAACGTGGGCCACAATCGGGCGTCGTGTCGAAGTTCTCAATTTTCACACTCCAGCCAGCCAGTCAGTCCAGCGGCTCGATGGTCTGCCGATGATACCCGGCTTTCTGGAGGTCACTCGGGCGGGTGCAGAGAATTAAGTGGGAAGTTCTTTATTGCACAATACGGCACTATATTGCACTTTTAAAAAAAAAGGGCCACGAAACCTCGGCAATTCTTGGCCATTCGGAGAAAAAATGGTGAAACAACACGCAACACGCTCCCCGTGCGCCAACAGAGTGACAACGAGGGGGGGCCCAAAAGAGAAAGGAGTCATCCGAGAGGAAGTGAAAATAAATCCTGTCCCTGGTCACTGGACACACAACCTGGCGCGCGCACTAGATCATGGCCTGGGCCGGGCCTGGGCTGACCGGTTTTTGCCTTCCCCAATAATGGCCTCGGACAGCCAGCGGAATTGCGTCGATAGAGTTCTCGTTCTCCGTCTCTCTCTCTGCCCCATTCGAGTGCCGAGAAATGGCGTCCTGCAGAGAGGTCTTGAAACACTGACAAACCTCAAGCTGACCTCGAGCGAGCAAAAGCTTGCGATGACAGGGCCACAGAGCCCCCGACCAGGCGGCCAACATTGAGTTTGTGGTTGCCAACATGTTGCCGGTGGTGCATGACATTTTCTGCAGTCGAAGCCAGAGCCTCCAGAGTCACGGTGCTTTAAAGGACCGCCGGCCCCACGGACAAAGGTTTGAGCCAGGTTTCATTCAGGCCCAGAAACCACGCGTGCGTGGACCGGACTCGCAGACGGAACCGGATTGATACGGAGCCCCCGGGCAAGGCAACGCTGGCACAAAGATGGCAACGAGAAGAAAAACCTGTCCGGCCGTACGCGACGTGGCCACCCCGCCGTAGATAGCCGCGGCGAGAAATCGGACCATCGGTATCGGATCTATCGGGGTTCTCGGGGGACGGAGGCGTTGAACGACAATCTTGCGGCCAGTCCAAAACTGGATCGCGCGCATAAGGTCAACGTGGTGACGGCCCACAACAGGCCCCGTGGAGAATGCGGCCAAGCGGCCGACAGACACAAATAGGTTGAAAACGAAAGTCTCGAGCTTTCTGCGCCGAAAACAGTGGCCCCTAGAGCCTCTCTCTCTCTCCGTCTCTCTTTGTCCCGGGCCCGGGACTCATACGGCACAAGAAAGTTCGGAGTACACGACGAGTGCTGAATATCAATTAATTCGCGACGCGACGAAACCGGCCATTACATCGCGGTCGCGGTCGATAGTTTGGCCGGCATAGTTGGGCCGCTCCGGAAGAGGCCTCCGGCTCAACAAGGCCATCGAGTGGAACCCCCTGCCCGGCCAGCCAGAAGCGCAGAACCTCGGAATGTCCGCCGTTAATTGTTGGTCTGTCGTTTTCGAAATCCATTCCGACAACATATCGGCCGGGCGGGCGCGAGAGTGATAAAATATGTTGCGAAACGCGATGAAAAAAGTGGAAGGGAAGTCGAGGTCAGAAAGGACCATTTCTGCGGAGTCTCGAATGTGATCGGAGAGAACGAAAGAGTGTGAAGAAGTTTGCATAAGAAATGGGTCCCGTTGAGCACGTGGTCTATTCAAAAAGTATCGTGACATTTGAATTTCCGCGGGCTACGTTTATTCGATTTGAGATTTTTTTTGAGGCGTTTTGTTTATACTTATGGCACTCACTTATGGTGACAAGTTTGGCCATTTTTAATGCCTAGTTAATTTTTGACAATTGTTTTGCTTGGACGTGTTTTGGCTCGTCGTGGATTTTTCTCTGCTCCAAAAAAATGATGGCAAAGAATCTGAATCAAATTTTGAGTGAAAACTGAAATTAAGAGCGAGGACGCATTCGAAATGTTGAATGTGGTTTATGTTGAAGTTATTATGACCCAAAGCAGTAATTATCGGAGGTTTAAAATGTTCTCATCGGACCGAGAAGACGTGATCGACGAAGAGCCAAGTCCGGTCGAAAGTGCACAGTTTACAATATTCTTCGATTGCAGATGTTTCTGCGTCAAAGCAGCAGTCAAAAATTGACTGATTACTCTAAATGGCCGAAATTGTCACCATAAGTGAACGATATGAGTAACAACATAACGTCACAAAAAAATCGAAAATCGAAAAAATGTAGTCCTCGTCAACTCAAAATTGTGCGAACTTTTCGAACACACCTCGTTCGCCGATCTGGCGCCGTTATCACGAAGGTGGCACACGCTCACCGTGGGGGGATATGTTCTCTCAGCAGGGGGGGATGATTCTCACCACGGTGCGGCAAAGAAGTTCCGTACGATCGAGCAAGATCGATCGTGGAACTTTCGATGCCACTTCGAAAACATTTCGCGACGATTTCACGATCTTGGAACTTTCTGGCCGTACTGCACACACCGCCGGTTTTGATTAACGCAACGGTCGGACGGTGGCCTCGCACGGAACACTCCCGTAGCCTTGTTTTTCTCGCGATAAAAAGGGAAATAAATCACTTCTCTTTATCGGAGGTAAAAATGTTTGCCTTCCTTTCCATTGTGTGCTGGAGAATCGGCAGGGGGTTGGTACTTTGACCCCGAAGGATTTCTTGTGTGGTTCCTTGCCTCACGTTCCACACACCGCACACGGATGGTCAATTAAAAACTGGAAACTCCGACACCCGCGAGAGAAAGTGGCACCAGACGACACAATTGAGTTAGAGAAGCCCCCAACGCCCGCGGGGGCTAATGGCATTTTGATTTAAAAATTGGACACGTCCATCCACGGGCTGGACATTTCTGAAATTGTCCCCACCGGAGCACCAAGAGAACCACGGCCATGCGTTTAAACAACAATCTGTCCCCCCTTCGTGTGAGCCACGCCGCGAATCCAAATGTCGAGTGGAAACTGTGGAAAAAGTCAGAAAAAGCCGGTTGAGTTCTGGGACCACCACCAGCCGGGGTGTGCGCAGGCAGGCGCGTCTGTGGCGAATTTCATTAGCATCTCGGGATATGCGCTGGCCAGGCGCACGAAAGACCAAAGTTCGCGGTTCTAGTTTTTGGACTAAATTAAATTTTTGATGCACTTCCGTTGGCCAGCCGGCGGAATCCGGCCTCCGGTTGACGGGCGCCGCGCTCGAGGGCATTAAAAAATCGTCAAAAAGTTGCTCGCCACGCCACGGGAGGACACTAATTAGTGGTTGATGTGTGGGGACCAGGAGCGACCGACGGCCGGGCGTCACACGCTGCTGTGCAAAATTCTGCATACGACACCAAATTGGAGACGGCGACCACGACGACGACCGGGACGACGACGACGTTGATGCAGTTTTGACAAATTCCAGGCCCAACCCGGCCCCACCAACTTTCACGACGGAGAATCCGAAAGTGCTACGAGCGCTCGAGTTCGGCAACGAAAAGAATTGGCAAAAAGCATAAATTGCCCCACACAACACAATGGGACAACTCTTCCCGCTCTGTGTGTTCAGGTGACTTTCCCGACCATTCCCCGACCGGGCCCCGGTTTAAACTCAGATTAGAATCCCGGGAACACCGAGTTCCGAGCACAAACTGATTGAAAAGTTTTCTCATTTATGCAACGGAAATTCAAACGGCAAAAAACGGTAAGCTCAAGTTCACGAAACTCGGATCGGGAGCCTTGTTGGGTGTCCCGACAAGGACAGGGTGCCCAAACCAAACAAGGCACCAGCCAACCGCCCATCGTTGGCGCAACACCCGCAGCAGACTGTTGCACCGGCGTGGGGCTGCCGATTTTATTTGTATGCATGTTGCATTTTGACATAATACGACGTGCGGCCATTTATTGAACCCCGAGCCCGTCATCATCGGGGTCACGAAGTCCGCGGAGCGCGGAATTTGCCAATCAACCGGTGGGCGCCGGGGCTGCTGCTGAATTATGGAACACCCGATCCGATCCGGCTCGCGGACACCGGCTCTTGGCACTGGAAACTGGAACTCCGAAACGGGGCCTTGACAAGTGGGCAAATATTTGTCGCCACGAATCCATTATTTTTGAGACCATTTCTCCGTTCCCGGTCCCGATGATGACCACCACCGTAAACAGGTTTCCGGCGAGATTTCGCACTTCTGCAGTTCTGCCCCCAGCGAATGAGGTAATAAATTCAACCTGCGGATCCCGATTGTCCACAAATTCCCCGTCTTTCGATGGCTCGAAAGAGGTAGGATACTGTACTTCATATTCCGATCTTATCAGGCGACCATTAATCCCTCATCGGAGACCGTCAGCCTCACTCACAAGTGGTTCGCCACTTCAACGGCGGACATCATCCGGGCGGGTCGGTCGCAAACATCCGATAAGACATCGGGAACGCGGCGAACGATATTTTACAGTTCTCCGCGTGGCCGTTCCGAAATAGATTTCTTATTTTGACACTACCGCCCAAAAAACGGTAGCGCCGCTGCCGCCGCGAACGTTCGTCTCACAAATTAGTGTCCATTAGAACCATATTGAATCCCCCGGTCGGCCGGAGGCACTTTGAAGCTGAAGATCGGCCCCGCAACGCTGGGAGAGTTAATTTTAGCTCCCCGCGCGCACGCCGATATTGATTCCAACGGAATTCCCAATCGACAGGCCCGGTTGGGCCCACAATTCCGAAATTCCGGACCCTTCCTTTGGGACCCCCACATTCTTGTGTTTGACCGCTTCTGAGCGTCGTGTTTGCTGAGGCAATTCCCCGAGGTGCAAACCTCGAGGCAGTCTAAAGTTGAGGGCCAATCGTTGTTTCCGCAACGGGATCTCGGAGCTGGGCCTCAAGTGGGGACACAATTTATGTGTTGTCTTTCGAGCGCGTGCTGAAGTACTGACTCTGCAACGTCCGCGATAAGGTCCGCGGATGCCACGGGAAATGGGTCTTAACCAGAGTCAAGAGCCTAATCTCTATCGCGGAACACTGGAAAATGACCAACGAGATGACGCAACCGGTCCGCTCCAGAAAATGGGAAGCATAAACTGAAAAACACTAATTATCTTGCGCGGGCGGGAAGCTAAGCTTTTGTGGACTTCCAACCGATGAGCGCCAGCCCCTTTACGGCCACCGAGACTGGTGTTTCTGATGCCCTACTAGGGCCTGACCCTAGCGCCGAAATCCTCGGCAAACCCACACTAAACCCACGGTCACTTTGCTGGACCGGCCATTTAGGGGCAAAAAAGCAGATGGCGTCAGAATTGGACCGGATTTGGGAGAACCCGTTTCAACCACAAACAACCACACAGAGACCGCGGCGTGTCTCTCGTGCTCGACACGATAATTGTCATCTTCGCCGGCCATTAAGTAATCGCCTTCAGAGTCGATTGAGTCCCCACCACTCGGCTGACGGCACCGGAAAAGGCGGCATCGATAACAATGACATGGTGGCGTCGATGAAGAGTTGGGTTATTGTTCCCGGCCATGAGCCCCCTTGAGACTCACGGCCACAACATAAGGGCCGAGGATGGACCGTCCCGTGTTGTGGGGCTCGCTACTCGCTAGAGACCGAGCCCGGTTGTCACCAGTCACGGAATATGTCACGCATCGGGAAGCAGCGCACGGCCGACACGTGGGGTCGGGGCCACAAAATCTGGGCAACGTGCAACCAACCACCGTGGAGGACCACAACAACCCACTTTTTTGCTCAGCGAACCGAGAGCCGAGAGCGCCACGAAATTGACGCTTTCAACGCGCGCTGCAATAGGAAAACTTAGTGAAACCGTGCACCGACCGACCGTGTGCGTCACAGGGCTTGCATTTGTGGCCACAGATTGCACCAGCTGCCAGTCTGACTGAAGCGGTCTTCCGTATTTCCACCATTATCGTTTGAGTCAACGAGCCATCGCGGCGTGCAATAAGGAGACAAGTTTACGGTCCCGACCCGAAAACCGGAACGGCTCAAATTATAGAAGGGTCATCAGAGAGCACAGTCACTACTGGCCATTGTGGCCACAAAATGCCCCACACGCCATGCTGCTGTTCGGCGGTGTGTGGGACTCGCTCTAAAGCCTAAACCACTTTTGATTTCACTACGATTTTGTGTCACATTTTTATGCCCCCCCCTTGGCCCCTGGTTCTGCGATCTGAGCCCTCCGATTGGCGGCGGCGACCGACAGACCGCGCGTACGAAACAGAAAATGAGCCCATTCCGATGCTAATTCTTGATGACTTTCGGAACCGGCGCGACGGTTGAAGGCGAAACTGAATTTTCATCCGCAGAACCGGTTATGGAAGGACCCACGGCCACCGTACACCGCGCCACTACTGACCGAATTTCCGAGTGCGACCGCGACCACGACCACGCACAAAAAATACGCCAGGGAAGCGGGGAAAAACATTAATCGCGCTTGCGCTTTCGGGACCCGATCGCCCGTCAGGGTCTCGTCGTTTTCACTTTCGCCCGATCGAGTTTCGAACAGAGAGACGAGCAGCGCAAAATGAAGCGCGAATTTATGAGTGCAGCCTGCAACTGTTGGGTTCCTCATCGCCCGGGCATCGCCGGATGATGAAGCAGTTAGCCTTCCTGTGCAAGGTTGCGCCTTCGCAGCGAGCACAAACAGGATTCGGAGAGGCCGCGGCTGTTACGCAACGGGACGACGGAACGACGGGTCCGTTTGTTAACAATAAACGGTGGTTACGATTGGTCACAATCGGTGGCTTCGGTTTCGAATGGAGTTTTGTGAAATGTTGTCCGTAAATCGAAACTTCTGAATCGTTCACCCAAGAACCGTATCACGCATTTGCAACAAGTCTCTCTCTCTCTCTCTGTTCATCACTTTCAGCCCGGGCTCAGCTTCCGCTTTAATGATGTTGTCGCGCGGAACACGACGGATACTATCTAAACCCTTATGAGCCTTGACACTCCTCCTCGCGGGTGTGACATTAACCGAACATGATTTTATTCGCGCGGTCGCACCGTGCTGCCAACGCGCGCTGCCGCCGCTGCTGCAGCGTCTCATAAATTTGCTGAGCAGTTTCTGCAATGATTTCTTTACGACAAAAAAACGCCACTTTTTATTGGACAGCTTTATAGTGTTGCCGCCATCCCCGAGGGGGCCGCCATCCCCGAGGGGGGCGCCATCCCCGGCGCAACTCTATTAACATGTAGCGCTCGTCGTGCAGCATCCACGAACACGAGCAGTACACGCCATCATTTGCACGTTTCTGCAGTTCGATTTAGTGTGTAATAAATATTTTTACTACTATCGCGTTAATTCCCCATTTATAATCCATGGAGACTCCGCGAGGACGGCCGCCGCGCGAGCCGCAAGAATGGTGGCGGCGGTGGTTTCACTGAAACTAATTGGTTTCGAGCCGAAACCCGAACCGCGGGCCCCCCACGCGGAGCTATCAGTTCTAAGGGACATCACACCACCCCGCGGGAAGGAGTCACGCCATGTGACTACACGCAAGCCGCGCCCCAGGTTTTGACCTACATTTCCGCCCCTTCTCTAATACGGTGGTCATATTTTGTTTTTCAAATGGAACTCGTTCCCTCGCTTTCTTTAGAAAAACAGGGGAGGCGAAAAACTTGGATTTCCGGAGGGTCCGCTTTATCCTGGATCCGCACACACACCACAGCGAGGCCACGTGGCGCAACGGGGCGCGGAACATTCCCCATTTTTCCTTCCCTCTTATGTCTGGCGCTTTGGTTGGGCAAAAGTTTCCGTTTTTTTTTTTTTGCGATCAAAAGTCAGCGCAAAAGTTTCTCACTCAGCTCAGCAGAAAGTTTGTAAAAATTAATAAGCTTCTCATTTTCCTATTTAGTTCGCAAAACAAGGGATACGGAGAGCCTACGAGGAGAGATAAGAGGATGGCGATGACGGAAGGGCAGGAAGCCCTACTTACCCGACTATTGAGCGGCACTTCGCCCATCTCCTGGCCGGTGCAGAGTCGTTTGTTGTGCGGCCCGTCCTGGCCACCGCCTCCTCCGCCGCCGCCCGCGGCACTACCACCATTGAACGACGCCATGATCATCACACACCCAGGGAGGGGAGGCTGAAGGTTGCTGTGGCTGTGGCCGGGCACCTGGAGCGGCCTTGGAGTTGCGCTGCTGATCCTCGCCTTTTCTCGCGCTCGCCCCCTTCACACTGATCTCCTCGGTGATCTCGCTTGGCTGCTGTTACTTGGAAGGGTTGATGTGTCTTTTGTGTGTGGTTTTGTAGCTCGTTGTTCGTGTGTTGTGCGTTGTGTGTGTTCGGTGTGTTTTTTTTATGCTGTGGTATATGCTGTGAAGCTGGCCACGCGGTTAGAACGCGCTCCTCTCGCCCTTACTTCCGCCTATGCTGCTGCACACGGCTTTCGATCACTGTCGATCGATCGATCGGCGGCGGAGCGATCCAAGACGAATCTCGTAGAGGTCGTCACGTAGAGGGGGGGGAGGACCGACCACACAACTGATGATTGTATACACACGCGCACAAACACACTCACACAGGTAGGCGTTCGCACCCACACGATCACAGAGAGCGAGAGCGCGGGGAACTGATATAATCACACTGATCCCGATCGCGATACGCGGCAACGACTGGCGGCAACTCGCGCGGTGCGCAACTTCTGCGAAAACACACTTCAAGGAGATCTCCTGGCACTCCGACGATCGCACGATCACACGCTGGAAATGGAAACGGTCAGTGAATTAGTGTAAACAACTTTATCTTCGGCCCAGCACAATGGAACCGAGAGGTCCGAATAAAAAGTAAGCCCCCGTTACGTTGACCGAACGCATATGAACTGAGCCGGAATTGAGCCGGTTCGACCTCAGCGCGGCCACTTGATTTTGTTTTCTATTCTCTGCCTCGCTGCACAACATTACGCACCCCGGGTGCTGACCACCACACTTTCGCTTCAATCTACTTTCGCCGGCCGTTTCGCTGGCGGGCCCCGTTTACACCTGTTTTTCCCGGTCACACTTCATTGCCCCGCGAGCGGCGGTGGTGAGCAGGATCGCCCTGGTGAGTGGTGAATCGGAATGAGGTGAAAGCGCTCACCGAGAAGGCGCTGGTCATTCATCATCCTTTCTCGACATCGAAGTAACCATCGCCGCGACATGGCGCGACATTTCGTGACGAATGGGGGTTCCGTTCCGAAAGCGACCGAACGGTACCGGAAACGTCAAGCATTTTAAATGTGGCGCAATGCAAGAATGTCCACAGCCCGGGTACTGTCAAAATATATGTCGGAATGCTCTATCCCCGGAATGGCCACTAGTAGCACCAATACCACGAAGCTCGGCCCCAATCGGATTCGCATACGCATACGGGCGCACGACACGCGCAAAACGTCCCTGTGTCACTGTGGCGGCGGAAAAGTCAAAGGTCCTCCCGCACACGCAGGAAAACTCCAAGCCACACTTCCAAAACAGACACTGCGGGCACGGTGAAAACATACCCAACACAAACACAGCAGCGCGCGCTAGAGTGGTTTGGGTGATTAAAAAGGAGAAAATGACTGCGCTTAAGGACGCATTTCCACTGTGTGGGCTCCTAAGTTTGTGTCGGTGAGTGTTAGAGCGAGAGAGCCACGGACGGAAGAAAAAGAGCGCGTGGAACCGTTTTGTCTGGTGGAAAAGTGTGCCTGCGCGCTTTCCCAAGGCTTCCTTCGAGTGGTGCTGTCTCTTTCACGCACACTGAGTTTCCACGATGGCCGCTTGGCTATCGGACGAACGTTGGTTGGTCGCCGTTACCGCGCGCGTTACCATGACAGCCACCGAGTTTGGGGCTCCGCGGAAAAGCGAGCGACAGAATTTCGACCTTTTTTGACAGCGAACTGCGCGAAATGGAATGGACCATGTTGTTTTCGGTAAACAGGTTCGCAGCTAGGTGGCCACTGAAGCCCCAAAAGGAGAAATTGGAAAATCGTTAACGAAAATGAATTAATGTTCCCGGGAGGGGGTTGGTAACCGGAAAGCCCCAGCGCCATTAAGTGTTGGCCGCATGTTTACATGATGTTTGCGTGGGGCGGCGGCGACAACACGGGTGAAGCGCGCATATCAGGCAAAAGGAAAATGGAAGAAAATGAATAAAATACTGCGACCGTGAGGAAGAGACAGCGAAACAATCTAATTCCATGTACAGGCGCGCATCGTGCGGCACCAGAAACCCTCCGCCACCCGCATCGTGTTCCGTGTCCCCCGGGGGGGGCCCACCGCGTTCAATCGATCTCGGAGCGGCCGAGACCAAACCGAGGGGGAGACCTAACAACAACTCGCTCACTCTAGGCACTCGGTGTAAGAGAGGCACACTGCAATGATGATGAGGACAATTGACGGACGCCATCGGAATTCCTTCACAGCGGCGGCGCTGGTGGGCCGCGGCCCATAGGCGCCACTATTGTTTTCAATAATTGCGTCCTCCGTTCGACCTCAAGCGCCATGACACGTCAGACCGTCCGTCTGAACTTGCTCCAAATCCTCCTACGAGTATGGACGGCACAGTTCGATGGACAACTGCTTGCTGGTCAGATTCCGCTAACTCTTCCTTGGCCGTATCACCCAACGCCGACGGTACAGATTTCTAAACACCTTGGACCGCTACAAAAACTATGCACGAACGGGTAGAAACACAAATACACACTAGAGCGCGGCCGGCACAATCATCGCCAACTACGATGGTCTGTGTTCACGGTCGCGATGCGGTTCAAAGCACCATGGAAAGCTGGGGCGGACCAGAAAACCAGTTAGCTGAAGAAAGAGAGACGGAGAGAGAGAGAGAGACAGGGCGCACAAACTAGTTTCTTTTGTTTCCTTCCTTTTTCGGTGGCTATCGCTTCCCCCACAACCATTAATCCGAATCCAAATCAAACCGCGCGCGATCCGTGTTGCAGTTGTGCCTTACGCTGTTGTTGTTATCGCCCATGGCTGAGATTTGTTTTCCCGATTGTTTTGACGCGCCTCCGAGGCACTTCCGCGTGCAAAAAGCACGTAGCGCAAAAAAAACATGTCAAATAAGAACGTCGAAAGACAACAAACAGCCTCGGGCCACAACAACAAATTGTGGTCACTGTCCAGTTTGACACATGAAACTATGGCAATCTATTGCAAAATCTGTGCAGCAAAGAGAATCACAGGACCCTTTGACAAGCGCACAACATCTATCCTTATCTGGATATCGCGGATAGACAAAACAAAACGCTGTCATCTGTCTAGTAATCTGTCCGTTTGGGGCCTTCTCCCGATCGATAGAACGCTTTTGTGGCCACAGGAACGGAATGGTAAAATTTTCATTGAAAAGCGCTCCACGGGAAAACTGGCGTTTCCGTTTGCCGGATGATGAGAAACACAAGAGCGCGCGCGCACGCACACCAACTTGTGGCAAACAACAAGGCAGGCGGCGCTTGTTGCCTTTCCACTCGCCCCCCCACCCATCCTAGAGCCCCGTTCTCTATCGATCCCGGATTGGCTGTGTTTTGTTGGGGCTGAGAGCAGGTTTGTACTTGAATTCCTTCACTCGCTTAACATTCCCGTTCTCTAGTGCTTTCCATTGTTCGCCATTCTTCACCCAAAGAAACGCCCGGTTTTCCTATTTCCCAACCCACGCACACTAATGTTTGTAGGAAGTGTTTCTATTGCTACACATGGTGCGTGGGTGGTGCAGTGGGCACTTTCCAGCAGTTGGACCGTCACGCACGCACGCTTCTTTCACGCACCTCACTTTCACAGATATTCGAACAAAAGCACCACTTGCGTTTTTTTGCACTTCTGGCCCAAAAACCCTTAACTTGGCGCAGGACTTTTACTGCCAAAGACCCTCCTGATGGGGGAACAGGTCTTTGTTTTTAATCTACCCTTTCGATTAGTCGCTACACGCTTCTTATCTACCGGGCACACGGTATACGATCGAAAACTCCGCAAGACCACTTTTCCCAGCAACTCCAGCTATACGCAAACAGCACGCAAATAACGGAGCGCGGACGAAACGACCTTTCGCTTGAATTTTTTTTGAGTTTTGAAGAAAATACACTTTGGTCTCTGCACTTTCTGACCGCCTGAAGATTTGGAAGACACTGCGTTCCCGGTCTCTGTTTTTTGCCTTCCCGTTCTCTTTTCTCTCTCGCTCTCTGAGTTTTCGACCCGAGCGTTCCCGGTCTCTGGTTTGCGCTTGTCGGTTTGCAAACCAAACATTTTTGCGTTCCCGGCCTCTAAAAGTGACAATCGCGACAAGCCCGGTGTAAAAGCTACTTTCGTTCGTGCGCACCGAATTGAACGCTTTCGAATTGAACGCTAAAATTGGCGAGGCACAGAACACAAAACACCGGCAAAATGTATCGTTATCTCGGTTCCATTTATTTATTATCATTGTAGCGTTCTTCATCCTTCGCTTTCTCGCGCTGTGCGCTGCCGCTGCGATGCTTGATCATTATTTTCTCATTATTGCAGCGCACACACTCTTCTGACCAACGATCCGGCCAAAGAAACAGAACACATAAAGCAGCCGCCCACTTAATCGAACCTCACACAGTTCCGTTACTCGCATGAAAAATGTATATTTGTTTGCAAACAGAGGGAAAACACAAGAAAGCATACGCGGGATTCGATGAATGAAAACTAGAGTGATCTTTTGGCTACGACGACTCTCGAAATATAGCAGAGAAATGCTTCACACGTAAATCAGCCTCAAGCATCCTTAATCTCTACAAAACAGAACCACCAATCGCTCTCGGGGTCATCCTTTCTTCATCCGCTACCACACATACGATGACCAACAATGATTTCTTTCCTTACTCTGCGCCCAGATAATGTTGTGTTTTTCTATTGATCCTTTTCCTTGTTATCTCGCTTAGTTTTATTGTAGACGCATCGGTGCAGCGCGCGCGCACGCATCCGCCACAATGCGTTCTCTCTTTAGCTTCTTGGGTGTGAACTTCCTCTTTTCTTCTCCGTCGCCCCCCGCGGGGAGGACACGCTCTGCTCGTTCCCGGTTTATCCTGACTCTGATGATGGTGCTTGCGGTTATAGTGAGGTGTGTTGTGTCCTTCGCAATATTTCTTCCTCTTCACGCGCGCTGTTCGAATGATGATAGTGTGGAAATTATAAGAACTTAGGAGTGTGATCGCCAGTTCCGTCGAGGGAACAGTGTGTGGTAGTAATTGGGCTGCGAAGAAATGTTGTGCTGCTGCTGCTGCTGATTCCGATCTTGTTCCCTCGATCTCGGAGGAGCATACTCCTCGGCCGCCGCCGCCGCCGTCCTCCTCCGTAGTTCTGCAAGATTTTTCTGATGGATGTGTGTCCGCGTGTAGATGTATGTTGTGTGCGTCTCTTAAGTAGTATGTTTTCCTTATTGACGATCAGTTGCACGCAGCTTCTCCTCGACCGCTTCCCGGGAAGCCTCCGACAGGTCGGTGGCCTGAATGTATTTCTGGACGCCGACGAGCGACTTCTTCAATGCGTCGAATGAGCTCGAGTACAACATCTTCTTCTTAACCTGCAACAACAAGCAAGGGAGAGGGCAACAATCAGCAACCGACAGCCCAGCCGTAAGCCAACTCTTTTTACCTTAGCGGTATCGGGGCACCAGGACATCAAGAAGAGCTTCTGCTTCTTCGAACTTTCCGACGTTCCCTGGCACTGGTGCATGTATTCGAAGTCGAACAGGCCGTATCTAAAACGAGTGGTACGGGTGAATAGGTTGATAAAAACGAGATTAGAAGCCCAATTTTCCCACTCCTAGGGGCGCGGCCTTACCGGCATTCACCCGGTCCACCCTTCTGTATGTCGTCCAAAAAGCTATCGTATTCCGCGTTGCGATCACCGATCACCTCGACGTCGATCTGTTTCTCATCCCGAATGTAGAAGATCACGTAGCGATGTTTCTTGTCTTTCTTTATTTCCTCGTACGTGGTCTTGCACACATCCGATACGGTGACTCCGGAAGCCTAAGTAGCAATGGGAAGAGAAAAAGGGGAGAAAATTTATTAAAATTGCGATCGTCAGGCGCGCGTTATAATGGTCTACTGGTTCTACAGCGTTCAGTACGAAGTGCAGAAGCACGTGGAATGTGCGCGCTACGGGGAGTAACGGCAGACCGGCGCGCGGCACAGGTTAGCGATAAACGAGCGATGCACCCGAAAAAAAAACGGGAATCGGGTGGCGCGCTGGTAGCGAAGAAGCAACGATACGCGTGATCGCCACCGAACGCCGGCCGGTCGGTTGGTAGGCCCTCCCTCGTGCTGGCGCTCATAGAATAAGTTGGGTTAGGTTGAATTTTAAAAATAGTACTTCTTTTCGATTACCACGCCGGTTCTCGCAGGAAGCGAGATCATCGGAGACACCCACACACACAAGAAAACTTTTCAAGTGTATTCTCTGTTAGAGCGAGGAGCAATCGGAAGCGAAGCATAACTAGAAGACACACTTGTGCACAGAAAAAAGCCAGCATTTTTGCACGAACAGCTCATTTTGTGCACGTTTTTCTTGTGTGGCGCAAACTGAAAAGCCCGATGTCCCATATTCCATATTTGTCAGGTCGTCTTTTTCTAAGTCTTCAGGTAACATATGCCTCTTGGAGGGTGATCATCTTGGCGATCAGTTTCACAAACTCGTAGAGATCATATGTCCCAAAAGTCTATCGTGTGTGCGCGGCGCTCTGCAGGCTGTCGATCGTTCGTAGAGCAGAGGACACGCGTTAAAAGCAGGAGTTTCTCTAAATTTAAAACTTATTTTTGGAACCATAAGAACGAACGCAGCACAGAAACGGGCAAGAATAAGGATCATCGTTCTCTGTCTCGGTTCCTCGCGCGCGACATTCCCCGTGTTGGTGCGTGTGTATGTGTGTGTGCTGGGTTGATCGTGCGTGCTTTTTAGTAGACAGTCGACCCGGAACACCGTGCACGACGACGACGACGATGTTCACCGGCTGCCCAAAGCACGGCAGACGGTAAAAAAAAACCTCCGGGCAACATGTTCTCTGTGTGGTCACGTTCTTTCAATGTTGAAGAATCAGCACCACACAAACTGCAACGGCAAATTATGATGGAACTTATGACTAAAAAGAGTCAAGGTGAGAGCTCCACCAACCAAACACGTGTCTAGTTCTGAATAAACAAACGACTGCCGTACGCGATCGCGTAAAAGACCGAACCGATGTTGATACTTTTCTGCACGTTTCAGGGATTCAGATTAAAAAAATCTTACACCGAAAAGCCTGAAACCGTGAACAGAGACCCCAGGCAAGCTTCTGTTTGCTAAGCATTGAAGAAACCGCACCCCGCTGGAGTAATGCTTTCGCGGCAGGGTCAATAAAACGATTGCGCTATACTACGCCGCTCTTGCGGATGATAAAAACCGGAAAACCCTTTCGCGAATGTTTTTCAAGAACTGGGAGGCAGCACTGCCGGGAAGAGAGCTTAATCCATTCAAACGGGATGGCCATATCTTCAGATATTAGCTCCAGAGTACGCTCATTCAAATGGATACCGGTTATGAACCACTCCAACAAGCGTGGTGCGGCCACTTTCTTGTTCAAAAGTCGTTCGCACTATCTCCCGCCTTCGCAAAGACCGGTGGGGTGTGTGTGTCCATCCCGTGTGTTTGTTGACCTCATACGGAATCTGAAACGAGGACGAACTGTGTGTACTCCTTGGAAACTATGGCGTCTTATTAATAGAATAATATTGCCATTTGGTTTACTTTTCAAGAAAATGTGCTTCATTGGCCTTCACACAGTAGATGGTCACACACGAAGACGCTGGTGGTGGGTCTCGTGATCACGCCCGGTTTGAGGAGGTATGACGAGCCATAATTAACTGGAGATGAGGTCAGTGTCTCTAAGAAGCTAGTTAGTAATGTGTACATCGTTCACATCGCGTGCACCAATTACTACAACTCGATCGTGATGAAAATTGGCTGCGGATGACCTCATTTCTATTGGACACCGGCACGCACAGGTGTGTGACTCACGAAGAACCCAATCAAAGTCTATCGCTTTAAAACGATCTCCAGAACACGATTTGATCATGGCGGCTCCTCCACGAAAAGTAATGATTATCGGGAAGCTCCGAGATCACAAGGTTACTGTTGTGATCCCCACCAAACAAGGAGAATTTCGACTGCTGATCCTCCTCTCGCTTGTTCTTTAATTGCTGTATATGGTCTGTCGAAGGAACACTGCAGGAGACTGCCGCTGCTGCAACAAAGGTAACAAGTAAGCTACACACAACGCAATCTACAGACTACACACCACCAACCCAACCCAGACGTACCCCTCTCGCCCGTTCCGTCGCGTGTCGATACCTCGTGACCATAAAAGGATCCGAATGCTGAAAAAGGCTGCGCGGGCGCTAGCAGCAACCAATTAGGGGGTCCCCAGAGACGCACAAGACTGGATTAATTTTTATTCGCGCGATCTTTTGCAGAGGATCATACATCGATCGTGGATCAAGTGACACAAAAGGTGGCCACCAAAAAACGATGGATGACGGACAGGTGTGTGTAGAGAGACAGATTGATCTGAGCTTCTGGGCCTCGTATGAAATGTGTGCACCTAAATAAGGATTGTCTGAATCATGGGTGTCTCGTCGTATGACTAACCCCCAAAATGGAGACATCAGTCGTGGCCACCACCAATACCACACTAGAGTGGCATCATAACGACCTTGATGAACCACCGCATTTTGGCGGAGTTGATTTGCGTGACTCCGGCGCTGGAGAAATATGTGGGAACCGGTATTGGAAAGAAGGGACACGCACGCACGCACTCGAGCGACTAGCCGCCGCACCGTAATGGGCAGTTACTCTCTTCAAGGTTGTCGTGTAAAAATGGCACACATATTCATATTCCCCACCGTCTGCTTTCGTTTGGAATTCTTCGTGTCTGAAAGATCAGGAGCAACAAACTGGATTGATGGGGCAGGTTTTGTCATCAATTTCTTTTGCCCAGAGTTCCATCTTATCATGTCCGCTTTAATGATGTCCAACCACAAGGTTCCATCGAGTGATGTTTATGTGGTTACACTTTGGACAGGAATCTGTCAAACGAAACGGTTGGAGATTTACGCATACGATGACAGCAGCGAATGTTCGTTACCAAGCATCAAGTTGTCTTAGCTTTTCGAGCATCCTCTGTCGTCAATCTTGAAAACCGCACCCGCTTCGCCAATCCGAAACAAGATGTTCGAGTAATATCCTTCAATGAAACGATAAGTACAAAAGCCTCTTCAACAGGACAAACAGGAAGAAGCGACAGACGCGCACATACCAGCGTGCAAGGTCGGTCATTAGACGGAGCGCATTTTCTCCCACGGGAGAGAGCGAGAGCATAGAACGTTCCCTAAACGAAGCGAAAAAGGTCAATGAACCAGAAGAATAGAAAGCGGAATTAGCATCGGCTCAGAGTAGTTGTAGCCGTTCCCGGTCCTTTCCACAGGAGAGCCAGGAACTTTACCGGCCACGAGGAGGAGTATCGACAAAGGATCAAATAATGGCATTGACCGGAGAGCAGGATTTCCTCTCGTCGGTCACGTACACGCGCAGCCGCGAAAATACTATCACCACCACCAACACGAAAGCGGGAGACCGGCCGGTGCCACACATTCCCGTTAGGTGTGTTTGGCAGCATAGGGAGAACGGGAAGCGAGGGATGGCGCGATGTTCTTTACGCGCCACAACCCACCGAAGAAAGGCAGACTCGCGCGGAAGAAGCTAATCGTCCATTGCCCCAACACCGCCTTCTATCGCTTCAATCTCCTGTAGACAAGGAACGGATGTTTCCTTCAATTTCCAAGCACAAAGCACAGATTCCCGTTTATCATTCCCCCCACCAATGGATTCTCGCGTTTGGAAAATAACACGCAATCGAAAAGAGAAAATGATAATGGCTCAATGACGCGCGGCGCACATCGAAACCAGTGCGCGATAACGCGAAGCGAAAAAAAGGTAACCGATAGTGGGTGGGCGTACAAAGAAGAAGATGGGGTGGTGGGCGAGGTGATAACAGGCAGGATGAATCATCGCACGAAAATAGCGAAATGCGAACTCGTTCGTGTTTTGGAGGATGCATTGTCCCCGCGATATGATTTCCGCTTAACTCCGGAAATCAACTTCCAACGTTTGCTCAAATTGTCTACCAACCTGCTGTGCCCCAAACAGACACATACGCGTGGCCAACCATGGACATTTTCGCGACGGATTCGGTATGCTCCATCATTATCATTTCTCCACGCTTGCGGTGTGTGGGTCGGTCGTCCGCTGAAATACCACACCAATACAGCCACGTGCCGCTACCTCGCCCCAGTGGATATATGCACAAAGGAAAGGAAGAATGACGGCTCTGGCCGCCAAGGACCGGAAGACCGCCGCCGGTGTGCGGTATTGGTATCGTGTGCAGCAACACATCCCATTGTCTTTTTTAATTGAACGTGAGCCATGTTGCTCGCCAGCACAAAAAAGCGAGCTCACTTCCGGAACTAGTTTTCTACTTTTGTTGAGTTTGATTTCCTCCCGGCCACCGGTGGCGCATCGTTTATCAGTAAACGTCGAACGATGACCAGAGAACGCTTCAATGCGTTCAGCATACTCTTTTCTGTTTTCTCATTACTGGACACGCGTGAGAGAGCGCTGCTCACCACTCACGTCCATGTGTGCGTGCCACCAAAGTGGAATGAACGACGCGACACACCACCAATGCCGAACCGGTCCTATTTTATGCAGTCATATCCTGTCACAGGAGAGTAGCAAAAAAAATCGCACCGTCAAAAACGTGTGCCTCATAAAATCCACCGACAACACAACAAAGTATGTGACGGAGCAACAAACATTCGATGATTCCGGTCGCCAGCCAAGCGCACGCACACTCTGGCGATCAGCATGAGTTGACTCACTGTCGAGAAGTGCTTGCTCACTCTCTCACCGACACCGGCTCCATACAATTCTCTCTTTCGGACACTGCCAACTTTGACCATATATGGTAATTTGCCACTGTTTTTCCAATGGTGTGTGCGCGCGCACTTGCAATCGTGTAAACCACCACCACCATCACACCGTGGAACGGTGAGAAAAGTGCTCTGTTGTGACTCACGCGAAAGTCGACCGATTTCCTCTGTCGTGCGATCAAAAACTATCGAAAGTAAACACACCAAGAGAAATGCCGCCCTTCATAAGAAGGGCACCACACTTAATCGTTCCGGCCATCCAAGACTTACCATTGTTAGTAGTTGCTGTAAACTGCTGAGGTTATCGGGCGGATCTCTGATGCGGGATTCTTCACGCGCACGCTTTCAGTTATCGCAGTTGGCCGAAGTATTTCTGTTCCACTGATTTCACTGACGCACTTCCGCTTCTCTCTCGCTTTTCCGTAGTTCTGTAGAATACAACACTGAAATTAGTAAATACTTCCGCCACGCAATTTTCGACACACGCGACCAGAGCTTTTCACTGCCAGTCGCCGTTTGACAGAGGTTTGCACTTTATATTACTTTCGCCGCTCGCCCAGTGGTGAGAAGCCGCGTGCGTGGTGTGCGTGATTTCACAGAGAACCGGCACACTTATACTACTACAGTCTGCCTTCGTTCCATACACTCTCCTATCCGTCGATTACTCTGTTTTGCATCAAGGGTCAAGGGAAGGAAAAGGGGGTTGCTGCTTAAAGGCCACCACGAAAAAGTTGACACTGGCTGCGGGATGCTACGGTGTATTGTGGTCAAGCACATGGCCAGCTGGCTCGGAAGGAACAGAGGCGTAACGACCGGAACCGGAATTAGCTTTCCCGGCTGCAGCAATCACTTACCGGCGCTGCTACCTACCCCACCCTGTCCAACGCACACACGCAAGCCCACAGAGCATTTATGTGTGCGTGTGGGCAGCAATTGCAGCCTAAGCCGCCCAAGAAAACGAAGAGCTGTCGAAGAAAACGGACCTTTTTTCTCTTTTGTTCATTCACGCGGCTCGCCTAAAAATGGGTGCCATCGCTTTCATCGCATCGCACGCACACATACCCCTCTCGAGTTTATCCAAGCAACCACGCACACCATGGAACGAATAGATAGAAAAAAAAAAACTCAATACGTTGAATGTGGGCCGAAAAAAACCGCCGTTGGAACTGCTAACTAACTGCTAAAATAGCGACAATCACTCTAGTTTTCGACTTGGACGTATTGTTGTAGCGAAACACACCTTTTGTAGCGAGCTGAACAGATTGCAGCTACGAGCAGTTTTAACGGATGTTCGACAAGTTTGAAGTTGAAATAACTCTTTACTCTTTAAGCTCTGTACTTTCTGACCGCCTGAAGATGCTCAAACCTTCGACTCTGCGTTCCCGGGCCCTGTTTCTTGCCTTCCCGGTCTCTTTTCTCTCTGTATTTCTCTATTGTCCCTTTCTTTCTCACTCGTTTCTTACGGACGGCAAAAGAGATAGCTGACGCTAGAGCGGGAGAGATTCTTCACGATGCCGCCGGCTAATCCAAGGGTTAACGGAGGTACCTTTGAATCGGCAACGGAATAAAAATATGAACTAATTTTGCCATCCATTGAAATAAAATAGTACTTAAGGCAAAAAATGAGTTCATGAAATCGTCACCCAAATAAAAATAAACCGTCTATGCTTCTCCGTCGGTGACTAAGCCCAAACCGAGGTGACTAAGTTGGTTCTCCAACCATTTGAAAACGATTCCCTTAAAAGGAGCGTTCTTGCGCGGTGATTGTTCAACTATTACACTGTTCACAAACCGTGTAATGGACGTAGAATTTGTCGATTCATTGCAACACGCTCACTAACGCCGCGCTTCGATATCTTATCATCTGCAAACGCGATACGGATCGTTGTACGAACTGTAACCGTTGCCCTTTTCTGGGCATTCTCCATTTTTAACTAAAACAAGTACCAATTTCCGAACCGGAACAAAGAAATGGGTCATCGGAGCCCGGTTCCGCTTGTAGATACCGAAACCGCACCGCTTTATTTCTGCAATTGTTTCTTTTATTTCTTACAACACTGTCTACCCCAGGTCTGGTTCATCTCATACCGATTTGTTCATAATTACTGATTATTGATGCGTAGTAACGGTTTACTCACTAGTCTCTCTAACCTGTCGTGTCCCACTAATTGCTTGAGTGTTCATTTGTTGTGTTTCATCTCTGCCTTTTTGGGGAACTGCAAAGCGACCCCCTTTCACCGAAGCGCGCATTAACGAGAGAGGCAAGTTGTTTGCTTGTTGCAGATATAAAATATGAAATAAGTTAGGAAAAACACGCCTTCCAAGTCGGTTGCGACCTTGTGTGTTCGTCGTTCTGAGCGCGGAACTTGACACGGAACGGTAACACAACGCAACCCGGCTCAAATATACACCACGGGCGCGCTTATATCAAGCCTCGCTTCTTTTTGTAATCTTCCAGATTCAGCGAACGCTTTGGGCCGGATTCACGCACCGGTTTCTCCACCGGCTTTGGAAGGACATTCACGCTGCTTACTGCAAAGGAACAAGGTATGGGGCATTTTAGCAAATGGACGTCCACGGCGACCACTGGCGGGCGGGACTCACTTGGCAGAGGAACCTCCAGATCGATGTCGAAATCGTGCAGCGAGTAGAGATTGTTGTCCGCTTGACCACCCTGGGTAGACTTCTTTTCGTCGGGCCGCTTCTTGCCCAGCCCGGGCGGTGGTGGCGCCAGCATGGCCATCATCTGCGGCTCTTCGCGCTTCTCGTCCTTCTTGAACGACATTCGCGGTTGCGTTTGGCGCCGGGTGAACGGATCTTCGATCTTTTGGCCCCGGTTCGCCCGCTTCTCTTCCATGATCGCCTTCTCGGCGTCCTCCACGTTGCGCTTCCGGTTCCGGTCGTTAATGTACGAGATCAGGCTGATACTGCTGCTCCGCTTTTTGTCCAGGGTGCTCGCCCGCTCCTCGATCTCCTGTATCTGCGAGCTGAGGTCCCGCGCAATGTCGTCGTCACCACGTATTTGCGCTGCGTCTCGTTCCTGTGAATCCGATACGCACATCGTTAGACGCCGACTAAGAAAGGAAGCCCCCAAACCCACTCACCTTCATGAGGATCGTTTTCTTCATCGCGTAGTTGGTCGGATGTGCCCGGAAGCGGTTCTTTTCCTCGATCAACCGATCGATATCGGCGTCCTTGAACTCGTACTGCGAAGCTTCCTTCACGTCGCGCTGCTTGCGGTCGATCATGTCCACCGTCGGGAGCGCTGTCCCCGTTGCCTCGCACACCGTCAGCCACTTCTGGTACTCGGTGTCGGAAAAGTCCTGGTTCGATACGAACTCTAGCCGAAAGACGCGCTCCTGGCTGCCGTGCTTCAGCTTGAAGCCCTTGTTCGTGCGGCTGCGCCCGAACTGGTAGATCTTGGCCGTCTCCACCACGCCGACAATCTCGGCCACCCGGTACACCGGTTTGCCCTGGTTGTTGCCGATATTTATCCGCACGAAGCAGTTCATCACCGTTGGCTCGAAGATCGGCAGATTGATGAAGCGTTCGAGTTTGTGGCGCGAGATTCGCAGTTTGTTCAACTCGGCATTGGAACTGATCGCGACCGGCTTCCGGCTGCTGGAACCCGACCCCGAGCCAGACCCCGAACCCGAGCCCGATCCGGAGCCAGACTTTTTCTCCTTATCGTCACCCTCGGAATCGCTGGACGAGCGGCTGTCGCTGCCGCTAGCGCCACTTCCACCGCTGCCGGAACGTGACCGTCGGTCGGACTTTTTGCCCCCGTCCTCGCGGTCCTCATCGTCGTCATCCGAGCTGCCCGAATCGTCCGAGTAGATGTCCGACGCCTTCAGCTTCATCTGCGACTTCCCGCCCGGCACGTCATCCAGTTCCTCTTTGTCCTCCTGCTGCTGACTAGCGTCCTGCTTGCGCTGTGCCTCCCGTTTCGCTTCCTCCTCCTCGCGCTTGGCCTTTCCTTCGCGTTTCGCCTTCAGCATGGCCATCGCATTGCTGCGCTTGTCGTCCGTCCGGTTCGCTTCCACCGTCTTTTTGCGCTCCTTCGAGCGTTCCTTCGGATCAAAGTACTCGGAAGCGCTCGATACTGTGTCCGAAAATAAGAAATATGGGTCAGGGGTTGCACCAACCGGTTGCGCAGGGTTCTCACTTACCATCGTCGCTTTTTTTCTCCGGCGATGAAGATCGACTGTCCGACCGGATCGCCCCGATGCCGCTGGTGCCGTCGTTCCCTTCTATATGCTTGGGCGAATCACGCGATTCTCCCGCCACCGCCGGGACAATCGATTTAGCCGCCAGTGCCGCTGCTGCAGCCGCCGCCGCACTGGCTGCCGATGCCTGAGCAGCCGCGGCTGCCGCAACCTTCCGTCGCTCTCGCTCGGCATTGGCCGCAGCGGCTGCCGCGGCCGCCGCCGCCGCTGCCTTCTTCTGTGCTTTCTTCTTCTCCTTCCGCCGCTTCTTCTTTTCCGGCTGTGCCTGCTTGTCCCGTGCCCTCTCGGCCCGTTTCGCCAGCTTCAGCTTCCTTTCGATTTCCCAGCGCGTCTTCATCACGTCGCGCCGTTCGATGCGTTTGAAAATTTCCGTCTCCCGTTCCTTCTCCGACAGACCGTTGAGTCGAGCTCGGTCCTCTTCGTCGCCCATCAGGTTTTCGTCGTACCCATCGTTAAACTCGGAATCGCTGCTGCTACTACTGCTGCTGCTGTCATCATCGTCGCTGGATCCTCCACACGAATCGTCATCACTCGCATCAACAGCGTTCCCCACGCCCACCGGCACCACCCCAGCCGCTCCCTTGCGGCCTTCGTCCGAATCGGACGACACCTGGCCCTCTTCCGGCTCGGATTTGTTCCCGTCCTCTTCATGTTTGCGCTTTACGCCACCTCCAGCGGTTACGTTATTCACGCTCCCGGGCATCGCAACCGGGGCACTCATTTTGACACGCTTCCGGTCATCATCCGGTCCTTCGTGTTCCGTTTCCGACTCGGACGAGGACGTCGGTTTGCCGCTACCCTTCTTCTTGCGCGTGGCCATCGCTTCGGAGCCGGACTCATCCTCCTCCTCGTCGTCTTCGTCGTCGTCGTCATCGTCATCTTCCGAGTCCGAGTCGGACCCAGACCCGGAAGCGGATCGGTTGTGATTCGCATTGTTCGGTGATGCCGACGCCATGCGGGTTCCTTTTTTCTTCTTCGCAAGTGAAAGTAGCTCCTGAAGGACGTTAGAACATTAGTGACACATTCGGAACAGACGTCCGACCGCTCGAACTTACCGAGTCCAGATCGGATCCGGAATCGGAATCGCTGCTGCTCTCGGAGTCAATCATGGCCTGGGGCTTCCGTTTCACCATTTTCGTGACGGAGTCCGTCGATCGGTGTTTGTTTTGCGACTCGAAATACGGTGACCTTTTTGCTGCTCACGAATGCACGACACCGTGCACCGACGCGCACAACACACACGCGCACGGAAACGTACGTGGAATCCCGCGGGAGGGCGCTGCAGCTGCGGAGATGGGGTGCGAGAACAATCCGCCGGATCCCGTCACTTCCGTCCACAAAACGCACACCAACCTGGCGCTATTTCCAATTGTTTTTTCCGATCGAAATCACAAACGAATAACAACAACGCTTCCTTTTCAATCCGTTCTTTTCCAAGGCGCGCGCTGCAGCGGGTTCTCTCGCTTGCACCTGCGGGTAGACAACCGTCTCCCTCACGCGTTCAGCGTTCTTTTGACAGCGCATTTCAGGCAGTTTGTTTTGCTTCTGGTAAGGCCTTTTGCAACGGGAACTTTTCCATCTGTACATACAATTTCGGGCAGGACCAGGCAAATTAGCACTTCGGTAATTGATGGAATCATTTTGTGCGCCCTTCTTTTGCACGTAAAATTCATATTCCGCTTTCCGCGCCATCCCAGCATTCGCTCGACGTTCGCCGGCCTCTTACCTTTCGCCCGTCAACGTTGACGGTTGACAGTTCGCCCAGCCACCCGAACTGTCATCAATATTTTCAACAATACGGGAAAAAACATTGAAAACGACCACAAAAGCTGGCACGGTGGAGAGAAAATCGGTTCCGCACAATACCCTAGTGTCCTTAGCTGAAGTGTGTTTTGTCTCCGTCGGGCCGAAAGTGTTCCTGGGCCGCCCGATACGCCGCCAGCAAAACGGTCCTCACTTCTCGAGAGGCATGACAAACCCTCGTCGTAGCAACCTTCGCGAAAAACCTTCCTGCTGATATGCTGCTTT
The DNA here is from genome assembly GCF_943735745.2 of Anopheles bellator. Classification (NCBI taxonomy): domain Eukaryota; kingdom Metazoa; phylum Arthropoda; class Insecta; order Diptera; family Culicidae; genus Anopheles; species Anopheles bellator. The sequence continues at coordinate 3,683,571 of NC_071285.1, read as the reverse complement.
ACCGCTTGATCCGTTAGACGCAGCATCGGTGTCGTGTTGGATCACCTGCTCACATGAATTTGCTGTACGGTCCGCGAATTTTGGCACAAAGAATCTCGTCCCGAAACTAAGAATCTCGTTCGTAAAGTGTCCGCTTCTGCCGCGCGCCCGTTGCAACACACTCACTCCAGTCCAGAGCCGAGAATCCACGATTGTCAACCCGAACCAAAGAATCTTGTGTCGTGCTGCTGGTGAGTCTTTGTTGGATGGGTCACTGTTTCCCGGTGGCGCTCGCCCCTATCATTCCCACGTGCCTTCCCAAAAGCCATTCGTCTTCGTTATCTTTCGCACTATCTGTCTGACCGTTTTGTTTTCTATTTCCACTTTTTTCAGTTACGCGTGTATCACGCGTCCCCGTGCACTCTTGCCCTCATCGCCACCGACATCGAGAGGAACACCATCTTTAGTTTCTCCAACCATCTGGTTTCATTTCGTGTACATCGTTCCAACCCCTTCTGTAGCCCCCCCATAGAGCACCATCTCCATATCATCATCACCGTCGCATTTGCACCCCAATTAGGGCTCAGTGTGATTCCCCACCCCGGGTCCCCTGGCCTGCCAATCAGTTCCAAGCAACCCACACACAGTGTTCCACCCACACGCGTGCGACATTCGTTGCGCGCGCGTCCGTCCGCGTGCGGTAGTGTGTTCCCGACTCGCGTAGTGTTTTGCGTTCCCGTGCCTGGTCCGCGCGGTCTGCACACACATATGTGATGTTCTCAAACGGGCTTCCGTGCAATTTACCATTTCCCAGCTGTCTCGGGGTGCCAAAGGATAGCGGAAGTGACGAGCTGCTGCCGACGAGCATGGGAAGTCGCGAACCGGTCATTCTCAACGTGTACGATATGGTAAGCAGCGCGCGGGTGATCGTTTAGTGGTTCGAAACCTAATCATCTCGCAGCATGCTTTGATGTGGCGGTTTGTTTGCCCGCCATAAAACACGGCCGCCAGCCGCCACCGGCCATAAAGCGGCCGAGTGATTAGAGTTCGATAGTGGAGGCGAACCGGAGGGGGTCAATAGATAAATATTTAACCCTGCTGTGGTCGTTAACCTAATTATTGTTTCGTCTCCGGGGCGGGTGTCACGTTCCAGTATTGGATCAACGAGTATACCACCTCGATCGGCCTAGGAGTCTTTCACTCCGGTGTGGAGGTGTTCGGTACGGAGTTTGCCTATGGTGGCCACCCGTTCCCGTTTACCGGGGTGTTCGAGATATCGCCACGCGACCACGACGAACTCGGTGACCAGTTTCGGTTTCGGTAAGCCAATAGCTTTCTTTGGGTTGAAGATAAACAATTAACGGCGCAATCCGTCACAGGCAAAGCATTCAGATCGGTTGTACAGACTTCACCGAGGAGGAAGTGCGGCGAATCGTCGAAGAGCTGGGAAACCAGTTCCGGGGCGACCGGTACCATTTAATGAACAATAACTGTAACCACTTCTCCGGCGCCCTCACGCAGGTAAGGCCCCTAACAACCGACACCCGTTTTGGAGCTTTACAAACAATTATAACATTATGTTTTTGTTGCTTTCCTCATTTAGATCCTGTGTGGCCAGGAAATTCCCAGCTGGGTGAACCGATTAGCGCACTTCAGCTCTTGCGTACCTTTCCTTCAGCGCTGCTTACCCAAGTGAGACACGAGTGTTTGTGAATTTAAAGGAACGGTCCCATTTTTTATCGATTCTTCCGTCTTTGCAGAGAATGGTTGACGCCAAATGCCTTACAACAGTCGATCACCGCCATACAGGATCGTGACTCGGACTCGAGTCCATTTTAAGGCACAGCACAGCGACGATACCCCCTGTCTCTCCACTACTTCAACGTTTTTTTTAAGAACTTACGGCCAAGCCACTACTCGGACTAGGAATTTTTGTTCCACTAAACAAGGACGACGGGGTACAAAGTGCCACCAATGTGGCCGTCGTTTGGACCCCATCATCCGCTCTGACCATCTGATATTGAAGCGACCGAAACCGGAACCGTATTCTTCGCGACTCCATACTTTAATTGGTACCGAATTCGTTCAATAACGTGAGATATGCAAATGGCTTGACAGACCGCACCCGTTGCACTGTCCAGTGATGGAACGAACCATTTTTCTGCGAACTGCAATCAGTATGCTGTGGCGGCGAGGGAGTGTGCAGGATGATGCAGAGGCCTAACTCAGGTGATCGATTGCTGACCAAGAGCACGGTAAACACGGGCGTTCATGCAAGATTTCATAAACAACAAGAGTGAGAGATAGGTCTCCCGGAACAGGTGTACCACAGCCACGACACACGACACGTATTATGCCACTCTTGCACTTGCCTTGCCCATCATTATGGTTTGTTTTTATTTACTTTTTAACTCTCAACCCGCAAATTGCAGTGTGCTGCAATGGCCACACAGAAAAACCGTCTTCAAATTAACGCCAAGAAGCAGGGAAACACAGAACAGCAACGAGACTGTCGAACGCTAACAGCGCAAAGTCCGCGGTCGGTCCTCCAACACGGCGGGCACGGTATCTTTAGGAAAAACGAACTGGTTGATATTATGTTAATGCTCGCACACCGAAAACGAACTCCAAATCGGTTAACAGTGAAAGGGAAGAGGTATATTTGCTAAACGGTTGCAAAAACGAGAGAGAGGACAAGTGTAATAAAACAGAACGCGTGTACATTGTAATCCACGAGGGGGGCCCTCTCATCGGGGATCATAAATTAAGCTTTAGTAAAAACAAGGAACTCTCTCGTAGATACGTTAAAATTGACAGACACACAAATCAGAACTCAGAACCACAAAATTGATCCCGTAAGAACTCGTAGAGAAACCCGATAGCAGATTATGCCTCCGCGGGGTCTGTGAGTCTGCCCGGGGGCGACGAAGGAGTGAGTTTATTACAAGAAAACTTATTATAAACCTATGAAACGAAATTTAAAAACAAACCTTGAATAGATAAGCAACACTTTCACACTAGAATCGAGTCACGAAACAGTAAAATTAAACAACAAACCGCGTGATTAACACGATGTAAACGAAATGTGGATAAACTGTCTCCGTAAAAAGAGAGCGCTAAAAACCAATAGAGAGAGCGAGAGAGTGTGTGAACCGAATGGATAACTAAACGGACAGAGGATATACATAGCGAGGGAACACACGGTTTAATGAATTGATTGATCAATTGTTTGATTAAAAGATTGTATGTTGCGATGAGAAGGTTTAGAGTTTATCGAAACACGTTTAGAGGCCACAGAACCTCGTCAACCTAAACAAACTATACTAAGGTAACTGGCTTCCCGTTCCCGTGAGCACAACACGGCCATGGCAAGCGCGTGACGGTGTTCTAATCGATCGACCGCCGATCGTAGACTTAGGGGCAGGGCGCACCCGAGGGGTCAAGTAGACGATTGCCAGAAAAGTATTCGATACCTGACCGAATCCGTATTATGTACCGAATTTATTTTCTCCACTATCGGGCCGGTCATTTTCCCAGGCACCGGGAAGTTGTCCAAAGAACCGTTAACCTGATCTAGACAGTCGTTCGCACGCTTACGGAGGGATCGTTTGGTGGGTGGGTTTTGCTGTTTATCTTTTATCTTGCCACTGCACCGATCGCGGACAACTGAAAAGCGGTGCGCACAAGCATCCGAGTTAGTTCTATTATTCTACTAAAACACTGATACGTCACCACTTTCGCTCTCTCTCTCTCTCTTTCATCCCAAGTCTAGCCCGTACGTTAAGTTGATAAGTGAGAACACTATAAGGGATGGAACGGAAACACTCAAAACGAAGTCAGCAAATCGAACATCAACTGTATAATTGAAGAAATAAAAGAGAACGATTGAAAAAAAGGACGAAACGCAGAGTCGGTTGGCGAAAGAAATTCCCAGCACCACCACGGCGAGCCGCGGGACAGACCAAGGGTAATTAAATCGTCAATCGTATCCAATCTAATCCAGGCTCCCGGCGGTGGATCGGCAGGCCGATATGGATCTACGGGTCACCAGAAGGGCTCGCGAAGATAGCAATCGACGGCCGCCAGTCGCCATCGCCCCGTGTCCCTTCATTCGCGCGTTCGGGTTGATTTAATTAAAAATTTATAATTTTTGCCCATTCGTGTACTGTGGGGCCGCCGCGTTCGGGCCGGGCCGGCGCCGGTCGAGCGAATAATTGGCCAATTAATTCATTTAGTAGAAACCGATCCATCATTCGTCCGGAGCCATGCTGCCAAGAGAGATCGGTCAAACGAAAGCGCGTAATAAAATTGCCGTTCTTTCTCCACAAATTGTTTATTCCAGCCTTGCGCAATAGGCCAACAGTGCGGCCAGAAGAACAACGGGGGCCGCCGCTATGTGTCTAGCAGGAACCGTTGGACCGCCGGCGGCCGAAGCGAGTCCGTAGTCGAAGTAGTCCCTCGGGATCATATTGTCCGCCTCAGCCGGGTCTGACTCACTGTATTCGATCGTCTCCGTCGTTTGCAGGGCAGGCGACGATGAAAGCACCGAACCGCCGAAAGGATCGTCCCCAGTGCCGACTGTTGATTCAATTTCCAGCTCACCACCGGTCGCAAACCGTAGAATGTTACTCGGATCGCTCCAACCGTAACGGTTGCGGGACAGCACGATCACCTCGTACACGCTTGTCGCTTGTAGGCCCTGAAGGGTGTAGCCGATCGAGTGCAGCGGCCCGTAGGAACCATCCGACGGGATGATCAACTCGTTCCAGCCGAGCTGCGGGAAAGTGCGCTTCGCTGGAGTAACATTTCCCGACGGGACACGCCGAAACTTTAGCTTGTACTCGATGATCGGCGAGAAGCTCTCCGTTTGCCAGATAAAGTTGTGCGTCGTCGGGGAAGACATTTCGGCGGCCGGCTTAAAGTGAGCCACCTTGGGCCGGCCAGTCAGTTCGAGCTGTGAACCCGCGATGCCGACCCTGTTGCCGGCTTTGCACTCGTACTGGCCCAGATCGGAGTCGCGCAGATTGCGGATGGCCAGCTGATGGCGCTGGATCGTGTAGTACTGGTGCTTGGTGGTCGGTGTGTCCAGCTTGACGATACGTCGATCGAACACGACCGGAAGCCCGTGGTGGAACCAGTGGATCGAAGCGACCGGGTGTGACGTCACGATGCACTCCAGCATGCCCGTCTCTCCGAGGCGCGTGTGAACGACGGGAGTCTTCACTTCAATTTCGGGCACAACTGAAAGCGATCGAGGGGCGCGCGTGGGGTACGGTGCTAACAATTGACAACAAAAGCGTCCCCAATCAAGGGACCATGTTCCACTTACAGTTCACGATCACGTCCACCGACGCGATGGCCGGCTCACCGACTCCGTTGGTAGCCGTACACTGGACCGGACCAGAAAAGTGACGATCCTCAATCAGGACGTTCAGTTTGCGGTCGTCTTCGAACGCTGCGGTCGCACTTTCGTGCTGAAAAATGGGAAGAGAACCATGGAATCGCGCCATATGGCCACGAGCCAGTGCGGCTTACCTGAAAGCTCCACTTGATGTATGGCTGCGGAACACCCGTCGCCTGGCAGGCCACCTCCAGGATTTGACCAACGCGAATGTCGACGGTGTCCTCCGGGTACACGGTGGCCATCGCTTGATCTGGCGTCGCAAAATAGATCGCAGACTCTAAGAACAACCTAAGGCCGGTTTGTGATTGCCGAGATTACACTTACACTGCACCTCGATCGCGTGACTCTGCGACACGCGGCCACCGTCGGTCATAATTTCGCACGTATAGTCGCCGGTGTCCTCGGTTTGCACATTCGCCACCTCCAGGCTTCCGTTGCTCCAGAGACGCACCCTTGGCGGGGCCCGCAGGTCCGGGTAGCGGGAGTCGACGAGCAGCAGATCATCCCGGGACCAGCGCACATACCGGTACGGTGCTGAGGGAACGGAACGAGCGTGGCCGTCAATTACGCGCGCAGCATTCTAGAGACCTGTTAATCTAATAGAGCATCTTGGCCACTCGGGACCTCGTGCCCCGATCTCATCCCTAGGGGGACGAGGGGCCACACTATGCCTTGGGAAGCTAGAGGCCCCGGTTGTGGTTAACAATTGACTTAATGGCCTGGCGCTGTCGATGAGATTGCTGCCGAAATTTTCACGCCGGCGGCCGCGTGATTTCATGCCGCGCCGCAGGTCAAAGCGGATAAAAGCGACCTTTTCGGTGGCACTGTTTTCATGTTCCGTGTTAGGGGAGCGTAACATTCCACAGCGCTTCAATCAGTGGCCAATCAGAAATCAATGATCCACGAAATGTGTTTCCGCCTCTGTCCGGATTCTGGATTGCGATCGAGGTACTTACAGTTATGATAGCACGGCAGTAGCACCGTTTCGTTTTCGTACGTTTTCACCGTCGTCGGCACGCTGCGGAACGACCCGGCGATCGAACTTCCGGTCACGCCGATCTGCCGCTCGATTCCGAGGCTAACCAGCAGCACAAGCGTCACCGTGAGGCGCGTCATGGTGTGATCCATATTCCGTGGTCCCGCCGGAATCGCAAGCAACGATGATGAAATTCTGTGAATGATGCCAACGATTGAAGGGCAGCCGCCCCTCTGGGTACCGTGAGCTGGTCAGTTGAAACTCGATCCCATTCCCGCGTTTCTGATCTCTTCCTGTTTTAGGTTGGCTGTTTAGGGGCCGGTGTCAATCATTGTGAAGGACGTGCGCACGTTACGGATATCGCACCAACGGCCGCCGCTCATCATCTCGCTCATGGCTTGAAGTGTTTGAAGATGTTGCCGGCAGCTTAGCGGAAAAGCTGTGAGTAAATATTTATTGGCCCGCCGCCGGGTCCACCCCTTTATTATCGGCTCGCCCGTCAAAATGTCGTAACGTTGCCTTTTCTGGCCGGCCAAAAAAAGGAATCCCACCCGCAGCACGGAACGTGACAACAAAATGCAACATAATTAGCGGCCCGTTCCCCGTTCCGTTTTTCGGTCATTAGAGAGCAAGAGAGAGCGAGCGTGGCGTGGGCCGCTGGTTTCTGCTGGTCGCCGCGGGTCACAATGGAAGGCCAATTTTTTAGGACCATATGTGGGGCGAATAAAGTCATTCTTGAGTCACCGGCGCCTTACGATGATGCGCTCTATCCCGACGAAAGATTTTATTTCGCGGGCCACTTAATAAGGCAGGCACAGTTTGACCCTTGTGACGCCGCCGATCATTCCTTCCCTTCAACGGCCAATTAATCTCGTCATTTCGAAGCGTCAACACTTCCCGCGCGTTGGGATCAACGCGGGAAGTGTTATAAGTTTTGACTTACCCACAAAGCACCACGAAAATGTTGGTGATCACTTGGTGTACGATCACTTCACAGTCTTTTTGTTTTGCAAACTAAATCGACTCAATCTCGATCGATTCTGGGATTCGCCAGCATCAACACAGCGGATCACTCGCACTCGATGTTCTGAAGCGCTACGAATGTCACCAGCAACCGGAACTGCTGCGCTTTTTTCTTCGGCTCAAATGAGCCCGCTTCGCAGTCACGGCCGGCCACGTTCCGATTTTTATTAACCTCACACACGCCGGCTGGTGGCTCACACCGAGATACAATTTCACTTTAATTGAGGCCGATGGGATTTCTGCTTGGCCGACGGGGTTCGGTGGTTCTTTCACAGATCGTTATCAACGGGACCCCTCATCGATGCGACACTGCGAACCTGCGGGCGGCCCAACGGCATTTTTTTGTGCGGCGACTGCTACGGGACTTCCGTTTAAACCAATTCCTAGTGAACGGGACCACTCGGGGCGGTCCGTGCTGGACGATCGACGGATGGGTTGTGACTGAAAAAAGTGTCGCGCCAGCACGGTTCTCGGACCGACCGCGAGAAAGAGAGCGCACTCCGTGGAAAGTGATCCTGGGTGTTGTTTGGCGGATCGCCTCTCTTTTCCCGGGACCGCGTGTGGGAGGCCTAATGCGCGTTCTTGCAGCGGTGGCTTCAGAGTATACAGTTTCGTTTTCGTTCTCGGAATCCAGCTCCGGACGGCCGAGCGCGGAGCGTCGTTGGCCCCGATTCAAAAGCACCTAATTAGGTGCATAATGATTCATTGGAAAGAAACCGAAATGGAATCATTAAAATCGGCTATTTGGGTGGGTTTTCTTTCGCCAAACAGTTTGCGTCTGCTTTATGGAAACGCACTGACCGCAACCCAGAACCCGAACCGGAAGCGGCTACAAAAGCGGGCGGTTTTGCTCATAACGGCCGCGCCCCACAATTAGCGGGGGCTGCAGTTGAAAAGTACGCAAAAAACGAGCGGTTGATCGACAAAATCGATCGGTGATCGCGCATTCGGCGCGACGCAAACGCGGCAGATGAACGGCGCAGATTTATCCTCCCATCCTGCCGCAGAAGCGAACGAGGCACGGAACTGTTGTTGAAAGGACCCCACCGATTGGGACCGATTGTTGTCTAATTTATTTCGAAACCACATTCGCCTTGGGCCGGGTGCGCCGTGAATAGAAATGGCCATCGTCGTTGGTCAGCAACGCTCAAGATGCTGCTGGGGATGATGATTTATTCATCGGCCATCACAGCCACTCGGCTGCGTGGCTCCGTCCGTCCGGGATTACCGTATTTTTCCGTGTATAACGCGCACCCGTGTATAACGCGCACCCATATTTTACGAGAACAAAATTGGAAAACAAATTTTTTACTTTACATTTTTCAGATATGTGATATCCAACAAATATCAAATGATAATAATGTATTACTCTAAATACTCTATAAATATTCTAAAGTAGACTAAAGATAAAATGCGTATACATTGCAAAAGACATACTAGTATTTTATATTTCGGAATAATCTTCAAACTCAGATTCACTGCTGTCTGACAAATTGATATTCTCCAATTGCTGTTCAATGTACTCCTCATTGTCACTCTCTGAAGAGTCCTCATAAATTGCGACATCTTCAGATCCATGCTGATGCCACATTTTTTAAATGATTTCACAACAACTTCTGTTTTAACTCCCTGCCATGACTTAAAAACGATATTGTATGGATAATTATATTCCTAACAAGTGTTTCATTTTATAATTTATTCAATAATACTATAGAATATGTACCTAAAAGGGCACATTTGTATGCTTGGAGGAGACAAAATGTTTACTACCCTTGTATAACGCGCACCCAGATTTTAGAGCTAAAAAAATTGGGAAAAAAGTGCGCGTTATACACGGAAAAATACGGTATATATGTTTGCCGTGAAACGGGACCCGATGGCACGCGGTACTGGACACGGTGGTTCGCGTTGAATTTCTTTCTTTACTCGTACCAATTCTGATGGGACTGGCCAAATGGACATATGTAAGCTGAGCTCTCCCCAAGGAGGGGGTGCTACGGTAACGGTTTGATGTGATTATTTTCGTTGGGCACGTGTCCGTTACGCGGGAAGCCCACGTGCGGCGGCCGCTTCCAATAGGGGGCGCATTAATAATCGATTGAGTTTGGTGTCTCCAGAAGTCCGTCCATTGAAAGTGTCGCAAGTTTTATTGGAAGCAGCTTGTTTAAGAATTATTGCCATGATGGTGTGGCCTCCGACTGTGTCTGCAAATCAGAATGGCAATCCGTCGAAGGTCACCCAAACCCAAATGTTGTCTCTATCTGCCCGCCATGAGCGCTACACTCTCGCGCACGATCACTCTCTCTTTTTTGCGCCGCCGGTGTCGCGCGCCGGGAACAAACCACCTGCTACCGATCATGATCTCTTGCTAGAAAGCAGTGCCGGATCCAGTTCGTTCGCTCGAAGCGGATACGCAACCTCTCGCTCTCTCGTGCTCTCGGAGTCACCAAACTTTCGCCACGTACTGTGCGAGATCGCTCGGATTCAGCTCTCCGGTAGCATTGGCTCCTGTTACTGATTCCCCGTAATGCACCAGCCCCAGGTTCCCAGGTTCCCAGGCTGCTTTTACGGAAGCTACCCTTTTGAGCCACTCATGGTGCCCTGGTACGCCGGTGACACATCGGCAGCGCTTACCGAAGCGAGAGATTTTGCAATTTTCGGATTCGGTTTTCGGACCATGGGTCGCCGGGGGCGCGCCAAAGAAAGCAAATGAGACGGTTGTGAGGTTCTTTTTAAATTGCATCTTTAATACATAGTTCATTTGCTTTAATTACAATTCCGGAAGCCGTTTGTTTTTCGTTTCGCCCTCACTGTCCCCCCCGTCCGCTTCTTTTTCTTCGTTTTTCCAGTTTTCTTTTACAAAATATAATCATTCTTCGGGCGCAGAGCGCCGGTTCCGGCTGGTTCTGGACTGACCGTTCTGGTTGCCGTCGGTCGGTGTTGGTGTTCTGTTCTGGTTTCGCTCTGCTCTGGTGTCTGGTTTTCCGGTTCCCGTCTGTCTCCTTTACTGATGGCGCGCCCCGCCATTGTGGCAGCCGGAAGGAAGCGTGGCGCAGTGGAAAGATTCGGTTAACTATTTACAGATTTTTTTGTGGGTTGCTCGCTCGCGCGATCGCTCTTCGACCCAACCCCGGGAACTGTCTTAAGTCCGCGTCCCAGCCCGGCGGCGGCGGGCTCTATAGCTATTCTCTGTTTCCGGCGCGGCATCCGGCATCGCTTCTGCTCGGTGACTAATTCCGTTCCCCGCTAAAACTCGCTCTCTCGCATATCCCTGGAAACACCCCAACCGAAATCATCGGAGGACGACCTTGAGCATAAATATAAATAATTGTCCTACAGACGGTGTAGGCGCGTGGTGGCGCCCAATCCGGTCCTCCTTGCCGGTGTAACAAAAAAAAACACGATATACAAATTAAAAACTCTTTCAACAGCTCCTTCCGCACCGAACTCTCCATTGACTCTCTCTCTCTCTCTCCGTGGCCGGTGTCTTTCAGTGTGTCATTTCGTGCATTTGTGTGGTACGCGATCGATCGATCCTCCCTTAGTCATCGGAATCGGAGTTGGACGAGAGGCACAGGTCCTTGCTCAGATCTACCGCCGCAACCGAGGCCACCGTCGCCAGATCAGGTCGAGGATCGAAGATAGATTCTGTGGTGATCGGACGGACACGAAAAGAGAGAGAGAGAATTGATCAACTGCAACGCATGGCCGGGTGGACCGCCGGGGTTTACCTTTCACTGGTGGTGAGTCGTTGTTGTCCTCGGTCGAACTGTCCGACTCCTGGTCGCTGCTGCTCGAATCGGAATCATCCGAACCGTCCGACTCCGATGAAGTCATCATCTCTGGATCCTGTGCGTTAAAGAATCGCGACTTACTGTGGGTTGTGTCCACTTCCCAGGTACGTTCCCTAGAGATACTTACGCTACTTGCAGGCACACCACCACCCGTTCCCAATCCCGTCACAGCCGGTGGTGGTAGCAGCAGCAGCTCGTTTCGCTCCAACGGCGGCAAGCTGACCTCCACGCTGGGTGGCGGTGGTTCCGGGTGCAGGTGGTTCCGGCCACCGCCGTACGAGGAGGGAGCACTGAGGTGATTGTTGTGGTGACTACTGCTGCTGCCGCCGCCGCCGCTGCTGCTGCTGTTGTTGTGATGGTTGTTCTGTCCCGAACTGTGGTTCAGGTAGCTGCTGCTGCTGCCGCTGCTACCGGTGCTACTGTTGCTGCTGTTGTGATTGTTTGTGGTGCTGTTGTTGTGTTGGTGGTGGTGGTGTTGCTGTTGGTGCTGCTGATGGTGGTTGTTGTTGGACCCACTGTTGTTGTGATGGTGGTGGTTATTGTTGTTCAGATGGTGGTTATTCATTGAGGAAGCGACGCCGGCAGCGGAGGAAGAAGAGGAGATTGAGGAAGAGGAGGGCGGCATGGCGGTCGCATGGCCACCACCACCACCACCACCAAAGTCTAGCCCATCGTCCAGCCCGATCATCGGAATGCTTGGCAAGGTTTGTTGAGTATTGTTGGCATTCCAGCTGCAAGATCGAAGGAACATACGATCGCGGTTAGAACGTGGCGGCCCCGAGATCGCCGGGCCGTGTCACTTACGCCGGTGCCGATTGGGGACTCCGGTGCGGGTAGGAAGGGGAACCCTGCAGTGGCGAGTGCTTTGGCACGAAGCTGATCGGTGCATTCTTCCGCACGCCGGTCGTGATCTTCGTTTTCGAGCTCTGGCGCGCGGTGTTGTTTTCCACCTTTATCGTCGGCAGCGGCGGTGGCGGATTGACCACCTTGTTTTCGATTCTGCAACGAAAACGGGAGCACATTAGGAGCGCAATCGACCGGGGAGCAAGCCCGGGTTGACGTACCTTGTCTTTTTCACCACGATCCCGCTGTTGAGCTGCTCGAGCGTTATTTCACCGGTCGCCCGGTTCATGATCAGCACGCACTCCTTCCGCGAGTAATCACGGTGGTTGCCCTTGAAGACTGTGTTCGGAACACCGGAACCGTCTAAAACCACGGAGGCGCCACGTATGAGAAAGGAGATAGCAGAACAACGGTGGGAGCCGGACGACTTACCCAAGTGCGGCACGGTAACGGTGACCTGCTTGTTGGCACTAACCTCCAGCACGGCCGGTTTATTCACGTCCACACTGGCAGGTTTGAAATCGTCTGCCAAATCGAGAAAGACAACCAAAACAAAGACACACCCGTGACCCCGGGGGTCAACAGTGATCCGATTAGTTGCTCAAGTGTTGCTCAGTGTCTGGGGCGCCCGGCGCTTTGCTTACATTTTATCGTATGAAACACGTTCGATGGTGCGGAGTTGGTGAAGGTCGAGCCGAGCTTCAGCTCGCGCACTTCCGAGCCAATGTTGAGTCGGTTGTCCATCGTCGTCGTCGCCTATGGGTGGTGGTGCCAGGATTCTAAAACCGGTGGCTGCTTCACAAAGCTCTCTCTCGCTCTACAGTGGACCGGATGAGTCAGCAGGAACCATTCTCCTGCGCGCGCGGCTCGGCCGTTGGCGTGCTGTGCGACAGGATTCTTCGTCGTCGTGGGTCACTTGGACCACCACGCTGGCTGGCTGGCTGGCTGGCTGTGTCTGGCAGAAAGAGACAGAGAGTGAGCGAAAGAGTTAAATGCAATCAGTGCGCGACAGAGAAAGGGCTGCCGGGCTGCAGATCGGGATCGAGGAAGACGGGAGGTATTATTTTCGTGGGACCAAACGCCGGCCCTTTCGATCGCACCAACGGAGCAGTTCGCAGCGACCGTTCTCTTTTACTCCCGGATTTCACTCTCTTTGGAAGGGGCGCGCGCAACGTGCAGCGTGTGTGCATCACCTCACAAAGCCTACTACGCGGACTCCTGGCTGTGTGCAACGTTCGACGTCATCAAGTGAACTCGGGCGCGTGCCGGGGCCTCCCTTGGGATGGAAGCGTAGCACACGGATCCTGGAACCAGGGGGGGCCGATGCCGCGGTCTGTCAGTGGCCACTTCCGTCCGTCGGAAGCCCGCCGCACCAGAACAGCTGCCATTTATTTACATCGCAAGCTCTCTCGCTGCTACCGTTGGCCGTGAGCTGTTGCATTTGGGCACACTCTTGTTTTCTTGCCCCCTCTCTCTCTCTCTCGCTCTCGCATGCGCGCGCGCGCCATCAGTTGCCATGCTGACTGGCTGGCTGGCCTGCCATCCTCACACACCTGTCCGCCGTGCAATTTGGCTCCGATGTCTGCACATCGGAGAAGTGGCCACCGCCACCGATTCGGTCAAGATTCCTCTCCCTCTCACTCTCCCGTGCACAGCACTTACTCACTCACACACTCCCCGCGGGTGGCTCTTTCTCTCTCTCTCCGTGGGTCCGTGTTTTGCACGCGCCTTGAGGTGCTCGCCGCCTGTGTGCGTGCACGGAGCTCTTGGACCGATCAAATAAAAGGAGAAAGAAAAAAAACGTACACGGGGCCAATCTCTTTTCGTCGTTGCCCTTTTAACGTTTTTTTTTTACGGTGCGGTACTGCTCACTTCGACGAGCCAATCTCTCTGCGCGGCCTGCTACGATGCGTTTCGGATAGTGGCCACTGGGAGGACGGGTTTCTGCGACACGAAGGCACTCGATCCGGAGGAGCACGCACGCACGATAACTCACCCGTCCACAGAGAAGCTACCCCAACGGGGCTGTGCGCGCAGCAGTGGTTCCGGTGGACGCGTGGCACCAACCAGCAACCACCATATGGCAGACCGCGCGGTGGCGGCGTTTGCGGCAGCGGCGATCGTCGGTGGCGCCTGCGGGAATGGCCACACGCGGATATACGGGAATCGGAACACCGTCCCCTGTCTGTTTTCACGGAAGCGAAACAAAACCCTCCGTAAGCTCGCCCGTGTCCATCACACGCTCTGACAAGGCAGCTGACTGCTGTCAAAAATCGCAGCGCGCTGCGGGCTGCTCGAACTGCTCGACCGCGCTTGACAGTCGCCTGACAGCACAGGGTGGCTCGCGAGGGTCGAGCACATTTCGAATTCGACCGTTACAGGCAAGCGATTGTTAAAGCGAAACACGGAATCCGGAGGCCAGATGCTCGTGGGATGGGTGCGACGAGCGCTTATGCTTCTTATGTCCACTGCCATAGATATGCTTCGAATCTGCGGTTGGAAAATGATTTGTTGCCAATCATTTCTCTGCTCAAAGAACTCTATTTATAAAGCACGTTGTAGGTATTTTTAGAAACCAAAATGGGCACAACGGAGGCATCCGAGGCGCGCCGCGCAGAGGTGCTGAAAACGGTTACTTACCTGGCGACCCCATGGCCAGAGAACAACACAGAGACACCACACCGTCGGATAAGGGATATTATTTTTTATTTTATTTTCTGTTTTCCATTCTATAATAATGATTCTAACTCTCGTTAACCTTACTAAGCTAGAAAACGATGTATGTATGCGGCGCGTATGTGTGCGTGTGGGGTTGGGTCTGGTAAGTGTGTTCCGGTTCCTGTATTCGCGCGTGTATTCGGACAGAAAAAGATAGTGTGCGCGTCGTGTGGGTGAGTGTCTTTTCGTACACGAGATAATATGTTTATGAGAATGGGGCGAACGGGGTCCGCGGTTTGGGATACCGGATCCTTCTCCCCCCCACCGGCGGTTCCTTCTTTAGCTTCACGATTCTGTTTTCAACAATGGTACCGTGTAACTACTTAATCTACTAATGTCCGGGGCGGGGCGGGGCGGGCTGGTTCCGTGGGCGCACTAATGGGTAATGAAATAGATCGAATGTGGCTGTATGTGGGTGTGCTCGTGTGTATGCGTGTGTGGGGGTGTGTGGGAGTGCGAGCAGGGGTATATCTATTAAATTTTGGTTATCCTCCTCCTTCGCTTCGCGTTTCTGTTTCACATGTTTCACGTTCATCAAGATCTTACGAATAGAGTGTGTTGCTTCTTTAATCATTATATTCGCCTATCATCTCGCGTCACCATTCTAGCGCCCTTTCCCCTATCAACGTGCCACGCCACACTCTGCCTCTTCTCCGCATCTTACCGCTTTACACTAACAAATAACTTGTAATATATACTTTTTGCAGATTCGCCCACCGCCCTGGCGATCGCCAATGCTTGCCGTGATCCTCACGCTTCTACTCCCCTTCGGGTACCGGGCATTCGTCGTTCTGCTGTTCAAATGGCCGACGCCGAGGCGGAGGAGGATCGCGCGGATACGGCGAGGATCACCGACCCTTGTCGTGTCGCGTGTTTCAAAAGTTTCGTCGACTTTTGCATGTTTTCTTTACATTTAAGTGCTACACCATTTGAAAGTATGTTTTTGTTTCTCTAACTGTGCTCTCTTAAGATATAGTTATCATCTTCTTCCTCGCCACTGCTTCTTCTTCTTCTTGTTTTGCTGCTGCCGCCCATTTTGTTTTGTTTGTTCAACAGGAGTAAAGGAAGAAGAGTGTGAAGGAATACACCTATACTCGCGGGGGCGCTGCTGTTCGCGGGCGTGGGGTTCGATGCGAAAGCTACACAGGCGCGCACGTGCGTACGCGATCGCGATCAATTCAAGGCGCGCAGGTGGCCTTTCTTTGCTATACAATCAATCATGTATCATCCTCTCCTGTGCTCGGCCGGTCGCCTCTCGTGGATCAGCATTTTAGCAATAAATAAGTTTGTATAATTTGAATCTAGAACCGATCGTCGTGTCGTGTCCTGCCCCGCTATCCCTCTATCTATCTGTCGCTCGCCCCTAGCTAATCTTCTTTTTTGGGTTGTTTTGTAGTAAGAGTAGTAGTGGAACTCGCTGCATCGCAATAGCGGCCTTTGTGTGTTTAGAGGTGACACCACGAAGAGAGAAACCGTGTTTTACCGTTTGAGGGGTTCTTCTTCAGCATTAACAACAACACACCGCAACACGGGTTGGCGGCAACAAGATTGGTGCGGCCACTAGGAGATAAAAACGGGACGCAGCACAAACGCCTGTCAGTAACAAGAGAACGCGGATGAGTTACTTAATTCCGACGCGGCAACAACTACGCGGTCCGTCGGCGGGGACCACCCCGGAGGGGGAGAGAGAGAGAGAGAGAGGTGTTTTCAAAAGATGCCTGCGCTGCTGTGGGTTTCTGTCTGGGTTCTCTCTAGAGCTTTAGGAGCTGATAAAAATACCTAATCATCGTCATTACTATTATAGGACCTCGATGCCTCGCCTGGAGACGCCAGCATCATCATCACCATGATCATTATCATCAGCAGCAGCAGTAATGCAAGAGATAATATTGAGTAAGAAAATCAGTCGTGTCGTGATATACGTTTTTCTCGTTAATTTTTTGTTCTTGTTAAGTTTCCGTGTGTCCCCCCGACGAGAGAACCCCGTACACGAATGTCTAAAAATGTTTGTCCACCCGCCCGGCACACTGTTTTGTCACTCTAAAATCGGTTTGTCTACACTGTTTTTGTGAGGGGCACACGCGGCGGCGGCGGCGGCGGCGCTCTCGTCTTCGCGATCGCGACGCGGCTGATCTTTAGGCTGTTTCAGTTTTGTATTTTGTATCTTATTGTTAAGAGGGGGGGGGGTGGCGCTTTTGTGAGGGCGACAATTCAGGCGTCATTTTAAGCATTCCAAAGGGAGACAGAGAGAGAGAGAGAGAGAGCGAGAGACAAAATGCAAGCAGTTCCACCAGGGTCTCTCTCCCACTGTCTCTCTGTCGGTGAAGGCGCTCGCACATGATTTGCGTTGAGTTTCAGAACCGCTCCTGCTGGAGAAGGGTGTGAAGGGTCACAATGAGAGGGACGACGATACATCGATTCTACGGCTTAATACAGATAAGAGACGGGGCACGCGTCCAATGGCGCGTTCGTCTCGATTCTATTTAATTGATTTAACTAACAGTCGTACGCAGGATCCCCGTGGCTCTCGCCCTATCCCTCTAGAGGGTAGTGGTTCGCAGGAGCGACGCAAAGATGTTGTTGCTACCGTAGGCACCCGGTTTCTCCGGTGAAGGGTCAGCCAGGTCGCCGCCGTCCCCGGCGGCCGCTGCCGGCACGATCTCGGTGGTGTTGCTGCTGTCGTCCGTTGGTTTCGCCGAGCGCCGACCAGCGCCCTGCTGCTTGCAGCGAAGAGAAGATCGGCGGCCATCCACCACGACCATGGACCAGCGTTTGGTGTCGCTGCCGCTACCGGCGGCAGGTTTCTTCGTGCGTGTCTTGACCGTCCGCCCGGCGTCCACACCCCCGGTGGTTCCTCCCTTTGTACCGTCATCGCCACCACCACCACCACCACCGTCAGCTACTGGCTCGTGCCTTTTGTTCCGTACGTCGTCCTCGTCATCGTCGTGCCCACTTTCGGTTCCTAGTTCACCGGCGCCGCTACCGCCGCCGCCTGTCCCACTGCTACCGCCGCCTCCACCACCGCCCTCGTCCCCGTCATCGTCCTCGTCCTGGGCCGTATCGCTCCCGACCGAGTGATACTCTTCCGATTTTGTATCGAGTCACAGGCGTAGGTCGTAGGCAATTTTCGACGCAATGTTCTTGAAGCCGATGCTAGTGCCTACGAGAGAGAGAGAGAGAGAGAGGATGCGTGTTCCGGATTAGGATCCCGTTACAGTGCGGTGTAAAGCTCGTAAAGCCCTTACCTGATATTCTCTTAAACCGCACACCGTTGAGGGATAGCCGGGGAAGCTTGCAGACTTCGATTTCCCACTGGACCAGCGAGTCCGTGTTGGGGTCACCGTGCACACACAGCAGAACGAACCTGTGGATACAAAACGGGGCATTACACCCTCTCCTCCTGATGATGATGATCCTCCCCTCCAGGGGGCGCTGCTGCTTACCGCTCTCGCTGCTCATAATCACAATTGTTCTTATCCAGCACGGACCGTATCTCCGCCATGATCTCGTCCGGCAGCCGGGGCGAGGTGGTCTTCATCGACCACGTGAAGCGTAGCACACGTGGCTTCACCGGTTCTTCCGCGTTGGAGCCGCTGCTTAATCCGAGAAATTAGTTTTATTATCAGCCCCCGCCCCCCGATGCAACAATCGACACAATGCACACGCGATAGAGATCGCGCGATCGCACAAGGAGTCGATGAAAGAGAGAGAGAAAGAGAGAGAAGAGAGAGAAGGTTGGAGAAAAGTTTCGATTAAAACGCCGTGTGGCCACCCCGTTTGTGGGGCAGGCGCGGTAGGGCAGGCAGTGATTTGTGGATCCCAAACCCCAAAAGGATCCCGGGGCGGGTGAATTGGAGCAAAAACAAAACGGAAACACGATGGCGTGTGTCTAGATAGATGTGCGTGTTTACTCTGGAAGGGATTTTCTTTCTGTTTGACCGCTCGATTTGGTATCGAAAAAAATAAATCGATGGAAGAGCGGCACGATCGCGCACACAACGGGTTGTTTAGGAGGAACGGGGAAAAACAGATCATCTAATAAAGAGCGTGTCAGAAACAAAGAAAAACCATGCGCTCATTCATTCAAACACATAAACACACACGCGCGATCGAAATGATGCTTAAAAAAGCCTTCAGAAGGTTTAAGCCTAAAGATGGCCGATACGAGATTGAAACTATTTAAATAAAAAACTCAACAAAATTATGACACAGCTCTGCACAGCATGCTGTGTGCTGTCTCTACTACTCTGCGCGCTCGGTAAGCCTACGTTGCTAAGGTTACGCCCATCCGACATTCCATTCTGGCCCGAGTACTGAAGCTGAATCTCAGCACACTATTTCCTTCCTAATTCATTGCCAATGGGAACAGCGATAGTTGTTCTGTCCGTGTGGCAATCCGGGGGAAAAACAACATCCTGAACAACTCTGCTCAATGGCGAGGATTTGAAATCACCACCAGCAGAGGAAGGGGATCAAAGTGCACATTGTCAGTATCTACAGTTTGTGACAGCTCAGCGCACAGAGCTGTCACTTCCGTAGGGTTGTTGTACCCGTAACAGGGTACAATTTTATGATTCAATCCGCCAGGCTTCGGCTTCTAAACCTTCTTCCTGCTTCCACAAACCACAAACAAAACATAAACAAAAGAAGCAAGTGATACAAACGGAACAACACGAACACACAACAGAATCACAGAGAGAGAGAGAGGGGGGACAAGTTACAAACGAAAATGGATGAAAACACTAAAACGTGATACGGCAGCAAAAGGACACAATAACACGCAGCAACACGCATATAGATAAGCAGCGGCGGTTCCTTGTCAGACAACAAAAAAACTGGGGCCATAAAATGGTGGGTGATGATTCGGCCGATGTCACACTTGTTCTTTTGTTTACTCGTTTTGGCGGCAGTGGTCGGAAAGGGTAAATGGTGGTAAAACAAAGAATGAAGAATCGGGAGAGAATATATGCGAATAAAATATATATTTACCTAGCCGAATTGGTTGAAGTGTTTGGTTGGCCATCGGAGGGCCTAAAAAACAGAACAGGAACAGGAGAGAGAGAGAAAGAGAGAGAGAGAGAGAGAGAGTAGAACAAAATCAAAAACAAACGGACAAACAGAGCGAGAGCGCGCGACACACGCGGTTCCGGGTCATGGGTCATGATGATGGTGGTGGTGGTGGGTTGCATGTGGGTCAGGTCGCGTCTTGAACGCAAAACAAATCTCTAAACTCTGTCTCTGTTAAGAAAGTTAAATCGGAATATAAAAGTCGCGGAACAAACAATCGGGAAAGAAGGGACTCTCCCCGGGGATCGGGTGTATGAGGAAAAGAAAGAAGTAGTGGGACAGAAAGACAGCATGGGAGGGAGAGAGAGAGAGAGCGAGAGAGAGCGAGAGTGTGTCCGTTTTACGGGGACAACTTTAAAGGATAAACACGAACCCAGTGGGCGATCGGAAGAAGCACTGTCTTAAGACAGCAGCAGCTAAAATCTGATCGTACAAAGGGCGCGCGCGTTATGTTAGGGGTCTAAGTTAGTATGGAGTTAATTTACAACAAAAGAACCAAGAACACCAAGAAGGTAGATATTAACAACAACTTGCGGAAAGGGCGCTCGCTGCGTGGCATTAGAAATTGCTCGTTAACTAAAACTAACCAAACAATAGACAGAAAGTGCGTGAGCGCGATACAAACATACTAGAGGATCAGCAGTCTCAGCCGTCTTCCGATGTGCCGGCGAGCCACTGAGCCGAAACACAGTACACCGATACGATGCCGGGAGAGATGAGGAGCAATGAAACAAACATTATTGTTGGCACACACACCGCGATGACCGCTTATGAACGCACGAGATGAGGTATCAGAGAGATCGAAAGAGAGAGAGAGAGAGCCGACGGGAATGATGCGTGAATGAAGCGTGCGCGCGCGCGCGTGTGTGATGATCTAAACGCTAAAACAAAACCCAAAACAATAGGCCAAACACTAAACACCAAACACCGAGAGTAACGAACAACTCACACGCTCCCACACTCATCCTAGAGCCCTCCATTCTCTATTGTTCTGCGCCTTCCATCAACATATCCTCCAGTCAAACATCAAACAAACGGAACAAACATAAATCTCCTGGTCACGCTACGGCTCGACACGGACTGTGATAGTAGTAGTAGTGGTAGTAGTAGCAGTAGTTGATCGGTCATTTTGTTTATTGATAAAAGGTTTCTCCGGGTTGCGGGTTTGTGTGGTACATAATGTTCGTATGTTGTTTTATTGATAAAAGGTATTAAAATAATGGCGTCTATCTAGGGAGAGAAGATACTACACACTACCGCACACTACACGGGCGCGCCCTTTTGGCTGTAGCAATATAGTGTTCGCCGCCTCGTCCCGTCGGGTGTGGTGGTGGTGGTTGCTGTGTGATCGATCGCCTGTGCCCTCTCTACACTGAAATCTCCTCGATCGCGATCGCACACTCTTGATCCTTATTTTGTAAGCTCTCAATCACCACACAGATCATCACGCCCCTACACTCTGTGGCGCCTTTCACTACTAATTGATCGGTTTCGATCTCTTACTCAGCTTCTTCTGCGTAGCTGGACGGAGACAGACAGACTCTTGGTGCACAGCGCAGCAACACTTTCTTTTTACGTTTGGCGGGAAGCGCGGGATTTAGAAGGATCATGAGGGTGGTCGACGGTGAACATGATTTTTTCCAAGGGGGTAGTAGGGTGTTAAAAGGTACGCGCACACACTCGTGTGCGTGCGTAATAAACGTAGTATTGATTACTGATTGATTGATTAAATATTAAGACTAACAAAAGAAGTACACTAATACTAACGGCTCCGTCGAAACGTCGAAATGGGGAAGTTGTTGATGCAGACGCAGGCCCGGAGCACAACCCGCAAGTCGAACCGTGATTAGAGCCTTGTGCGCGCCCAGATCAACAACAACAACAAGTTCCAGTTTGATTTTGTCTCTCTACCTTTGCCGCGATCGTACGCGGTTCATGATTTTGTTTTGGTCTTTGTTTGCAGGGTCGCGCGTGGTGGTCGGTTGAAGTTTTTGAAGGCCAGAAAGGAGTGTGAACTGTGAAGCACAAACGGACACACACCCACGCACACATAGCGCGGTTTGGAGAGACCGCTGAAGGCTGAGAACCTAACCGAGAACTGATTGATCAATGACCTAATCCTAATGAAAGATGCGCGATCATTCCTTTAGAGGGTTTCGTTGGATGGTTGCAACAAGCTCAGCACTGTTATCACTGATAGCAATAACCCTAGTAGCAGTAGTAGCAGTAATAGTAACAGTAGTGTTGCAGTAACCAAGTGGTGCGCTTCTTTCAGGAGCACAACACACCGATCACTACCGCCGGGATTGGACCGAAAAATCGAAACCCACCGAAACGATTCCTAACCACAAAACCGCTCTCTCTCTTATCGCGTGTTATTGGTGTATGTGTGCGTGTGTGTGTGCGTATTTTTGTGGAACTCTGTCCCCCCGTTCACACTCGTGCGTTTAGCTCACCGCCAGGTGGTGGTTCACGACTATTTTTAATTTTGAAACTATAAAAACGGGAAAAGAGAGAGAGAGAGAGAGAAAAAAGATAAAAGAAAAGAGAGGATAGAGAAACACAACCGATCAAAACAAATCCAAACGGAAACACAATCGAAACCGCGCTCGAAGATGAAGATGTCAAGTTAGGGAGTAAACACGGAAACGTCGAAAATTTACATCATCCACGCGTCGGGCGCGGGAAAATGGGAAAAAGAAATTAAAGGGCACAAAAAACTATAAACTAAATGTGTGTAAGCGAAAAAACTTGAAAATAAAGGATTAAATAAAAAGAAGGAACCAGCAGAGGGTAACAGGTGTGTGAAGTAGTTATCAAATATGGCGGATGATTTAGAGTGGGGAGGGGGTGGTTAGGAAAACTCACTCGCTGAACGGTCTCTGTAGGCGGCGCAAGTGATAACGGAAAAGGTTAGTTTGATCGTGGAAAAAGAACTGATCGATCGTGCGATCGATCGAATGATGAAATGGAATTGTACAATTGTGGGGTTAAATGAGGGGAAAAGAGTTGCAACAGAAAAAATCGTGTTGATTTCACGTTCAACTACACGCGCTACGCGGAAAAGTCTCAACTGCAGAAAGCTAATAGACAGTAAAGCGGATCATCGCTACGGATCAACATACACATTGCATTGTTCTGCCGTGTAATGCGCTTTTTGAGGGAGTTGCGGAAACGGAACTTTTGCCGGTGCTGATCACTTTCTCCTATCCTACATACACAACTCTACTTTTAGGACACTTTTGCTCGAACAATTTGTAAGACCTCTCGCTCTGTGGGAACACCCACCGCGCCTCGCTGCTGGTGGGTGCCACCGCTTTTGTTTTGTTTTTTGCACATCACAATCTCATCGTGACACGTGTCGCGAAAGAGAACCTCAACAAAACACCTTAGCCACATGTTATTACTTTGCTTCTTATCGTACACGTTTGCTTCGTAGTTTTATCTTTCTGCACGACTCTTTTGGGTTGTGTGTATATTATTTTCTTATCTTTTCTTATGTTATATCCCCTTTTTCATCTTTTTTCCCTTTTTCGTGTGTGATACATTCGTGTTGTGGGAGGTACACATCTCTTTCATGGTTCTTTGTTTGCCATTTTATTCATTTTTTTTCTCTTTACAACAACACATCATTCTCAGTCTCTACTGATTGAGCCTAGAAGTAGAGAGAAAGTAGACAAAGAGAGAGAGAGAGAGAGAGAGAGAGAGAGAGAGAGAGAGAGAGAGAGAGAGAGAGAGAGAAAAGAAAGATAAACGGAGACAGATAGAGAGAAAGAGCGAGAATGATTGAGCCGGAAAGAGACAGAGAGAAAGAGAGAGAGAGAGAGAAGAATCAAATTGTATCAAATGGTATTTAAAATCTGTTTTCATTATTGGTAATGTGGTCGCCGGTTATGGAAAAAAGGGGGACACGGCGCGCGAAGAACAAAATCTGGAAATTAGTGTGTATATGTGTGCGGTGCTGGCCGAAGCCAAACCAACAATAGGAATAACAGGAAAATGTACACTTCACCACATCTAGAAGAGTGGCAAAGTAGGAAGAGTTGGCCAAGAGTTTAGACGGAGAGACACGCAATGGGCTTCCAATTTCGATTTCGATTGTTTTCTCGATCTTCCTGTTGTTGTTGGTTTTGGCTTCAAAATATGCGCGCATTTTATGGCCGAAGCTTAGTTTTTTAAAAACTGTGTGAGGAAAAGAGATAGGTGTCGAAAAAAAGAGAGTAAAAACGGGTACGAGGTTTAGATAGAGATTATAAAATAGTAGAGCCGAATAGAGAGAAAGAGAGAGACAGGCGAAAAAGTGTTGTTCTCGAAAGAGAAAGAGTAGCGCGATGCACAATGTGGTCAGTAGTCACAATACATAGAGAGAAATAGAGAAAGAGAGAAGGAGAGAGAGAGAAAGAGCAAAACGTGTTGTGTGTTGTTGTAGACCAAACAGAGAGCCACACTTGGTTTTTGTTGCCCAATAGGCACGGGTTTTTCTTCAATAATTTTGTTTTTCATTTGTTACGAGCCAGAGAAAGAGTGACAGAGCGAGAGAGAGAGATAGAAAGAGATAGGAGAAGGGAATAGACATCCGATGTTGCTTATAGTGGGGCTCTGTTGCCTGCGATTCCTTTTCCTAATTCCGGATCGCAATCCGGAGGATACTCTCTCTGGGTGCGTTCTGAACGCGTGTATCGATCAATGATCACCCCACACAGCGCAACTGTTCTTAACTTGACATCAATTTTGGAAGACTTTCGTTTGTCTGCTCTAATGGGTACCTTCCTTTTGAATGCTTCTTTGTTCAGCACACGATCAGCAACATTAATACACAGAAAAAGGAACTAAACGACGCGCGTGCTACATCATGATCGCCGTCTAAACATTGTTAAAAATTGAAGCAAATCTGAGGAACTAAACTTTTGGGTGTGTAGTCACATGCAATCATGATCGTGTGGGATTAGTAAAAGCAAAGTAAGATTTTGTATCAATCGAGAAAGACAGACAGTAAGAGAGAGAGAGAGAGAGAGTTTAAAACGGAGGATCGTTCTACAGGATCGTTAACAAATGATAGGGAGTGTCCGAAATCGGGGGAAGAGAATTTGTGGTTTCCATTGTGCAACGGGTTCTCGTTCTGTTCATGAGAGTTTTATAGAGAGTAAAGATTAGACGCACATTTTTGAAACAAAACAGAACACAACCAACAACAACACACCAAAAAAAATAAAGAAGGACCAATCACGAACAGAGGAAAGATTAGGGACAACACAAAACGAGGGTGGATCAAGCCGAGAATAACACGAATCTCAACTGTTTTTTTAAGCAAACTATCAAACAACTGTTAGCACAAACTTACAAACGAAAAGCTTACGCGGCCTTAGGGACTGGCGGCACGTGGTGAGTGAAGCGGGGAGCATTTCGTGGCTGTGTCGTGTGTCTGTGATAAATGATATGATCGATTGATCGCAAGAAGAGCCCTCAAAGATCCCACACTGCTTCGGTTGCATTTGGATTACAGTTTTATTACTCGGGACTTCTTTTCGATAACTCTCACACTGGGTTTATGCTCGTTCGTCGTTAGCTGTTGTGTGGTGCGGGACAGCTCCTCTACTCCCCTATGCCCGGGAACATCGTATACTCGGGCGCGCACGCACTACACTACTACTACTATGACTGATTACGACTATCTGTTTCTTTGTGGTGTATATCTCTACAACGACAATCGTGGTTCCGATAAGTTCCACTTGATTTACCTAAAAAGCTCGTAGGCGCGTGCGCGCGCCTTGGCTGCCCCTACATTTCAACACTCTTCAGGCGCGCGATAGGCTTTCCTTATGATGCACTTTCGATTCATCATCATCATCATCATCATTACTATGACTATATGCGTATGAAAAATATGAATAAAAACACTACTTTACAATCGATACAAACATCTCTCTCTCTCTCCCTCTGGTTTTCTCTACTTCAAAAGCATTCGCGAGAAATAAGGAAATTCCTCTCTACCCTAAGGCGGACCAATAAAGGCCTGATCATTCCTTTTCCGCCGTATCCTTGAAATGAAATACCCTAAAACTATTGGTTTTCCACGTCCCCACGTGTGGGAGAAAGAGAGAGCGTTGCGAGCGTGTACGATGTGAAAGAAAAAAGAAGAAAACAAAACAAAAAATAAGAAACAATTTATGTTACAGTTCCTCGAGGCCTCGAGCGGATCGTGGCCTAGGAAAGGAAAACAAATGACACAACAGAACAACGCAACAAACAATGAAGAGGGAAAAATATGAATAGACAGAAATATACTCTGATCTACACACAAACACGCGCGCATCAGCTGTTCTAAACAGTCACTCTAATCACTCGGCACGATAACGGCACACAACCGGAAAACGTGTTCCCTCTCTCTTGGGACCCGCCGGACCCGGCCCCCTATATACGGCGGAACACGCAACATCTACTTTGGCTTTGGGTCTGGTGTTTGACCGTATTTACATCAACAGACAAAAATGAAAATGAAATATGTCTGTGAAGAAGCGTGCGATAGGATGACGATGACGCGGAACGATGAAAGGTCGGTCGGTCCCAAAACCTCCCCCACACCAAACCTCCGTTGGAGGTACGTAAAAAGAACAACCATATTTACAAACATGTACAGGAAGATGTGTATTTACAAACAGGCCGATCAAGTCTCATTTTCTCGAAGGAAAACAATGGAAAAATTGGGGAAAAACGGAAACGTAAACGAAGCGCAGCGCACAGAAGCAATAATACACAGTAGTACACACCACAACGCGAGCGGCACGCGAAACGAAGGCACAAAACGACACGCGCATAACATGTTAGTAGGTTGGTGAGTTAAATAAAACAATAGGAAAGAAAAGTAGCAAAGTACCGAAACAAGCGAACGTAGAGAGAACACGTAAAAGTAGTCCAAATAAAACGGAAAATAACGGAATCAAAGCATAAAAACGAACAGGGAACTACGTGGTGCCGGGTAAGGGATAAAGACAGACAGACAGACATAGAGAGAGAGAAAGAAAGAAAGAGAGACAGGATAGGAAAAACTGCACCAAAGACGACGAGACACAAAACAACGTGTGGGGGAGATAATTTTTTTGGGTGAGGCTGTAAGGGTATAGAACTGGCCGGCTGGCCCGCTGGCTGGCTGGCTGACCGGCTGGCCGTCTGGTACTTACCGTTTGCTAAATCTGGTAGTAAGTCTTTGCAAGAAAGTCTTGCCAGAGTGTGGCGAGTCACCGACGTTGCCACCGGTCGCGGAGTAGACCGTGCTGTTCCGGGATCTGGTTTGGCCTGATGACGAGCGCGCGCGCACGTGTTGTCGGGAAGGAAAAAGAACATTCGAGACGTTAGCCTTTTGTGTGGTTTTGGGGTCCACCGAAGACCACAAAGACCCACCATAGCCCCGCCCCGTGTGCCATATGATTACCCGTGTGGTTCCCGGAGATGCAATGTTTTCAGTAACGTAAAAGTAACTCGTTTTTGGCGTGTAAAATAACGCATTAGGGGTTGTAGTAAAACGTAACAAGTTAATCACAGGCGAGAAGAGAGAAAGGAACACAACGAGAGTTACGAGAATTGAAGAAGGAGATAATAAGCCGAATTACACTTTAATTTATTGTATTTTTTTTCTCCTGTCTCTGAGGGCAACATATTGTACACTTAAATGCATACGCCGGGTGGGTCACACTCACTACGCGGGGAGTATGCTTTGGGTACTACGGATAGTAGGTGTTTAGGAGCGGGATGGCCGTTAGATTAATGGAGGGAACATGAAAAGCAGTGCAAAATGGGGAGAGAGGTCAACAGCTAAACACTTACCCGAATGGAAAGTCGATCGTGATGGAACATTCCTGGGAAATGCAACCGGTTGTCTGGAAGAATTAACGGCCGGTGTAAGACTATTGCGAAGTACCATGCTGTGTGTTGTGTGTACGGGACGCGGGTTTGTTTGCGGTTGGCGTGTGTGTGCGTGATAAAGGATGGGATGAATGATAACGAATCGGAATTATGTATGTTTGCGTGTGAGTTTGTGTGATGGATTCGCGGGGGATAGGATTGGCCAAAAGTGGCACACATGGCAGCAAAAAGAAAGAAAGAAAAATAATTGGCAGGACACCGAGTGAGTGAGTGTCCCGAACCAACACACGTGCGGCGGGGCGGTGTCGTGAAGACACATGATCATTAGGCAACAACGAACACAGCGCACCACAACCACACACATGGGACGGATCGATCGTACACAGGAAGCACACAACGTCCACAACGGATATGCACACAATCGTGAATGGCAAACATATAGAGATAAAGAGAGAGAGAGAAAGAGAGACAGGCCGGGGCCGTGTGTTTGCGCCGCCGCCGTGCGACAGAAGGAACATGAAAAGAAAAGAAAGTAAATAAAAATGAAATAACTCGGAACTCGGTCAGGAGAAAATCGGTCCGCGAGAGGAACACGCAAAGCATCCTCCACAGGTTGAAGCACGTAGAGAGTTCGAATGAAAGATGAAATCGGGGAGCCAGAGAAGAACGCGGGGAGTGGTTCGAGATCGACACAATTCGAACAACACACCACAAACGGGCGAAACAATTGTGTGGCCGCTGCGGCCGAGGCAGGACAGCGGATGATTGAAGCAAACGGAGGACGATGGAACGATGATTATTTTATGCTAATAATATGCTAATGAATAAGTTTTGAATAATATGGCATAACAACTAATGGAGAGTATGGTTGCAATATTCACACGTTTTCCATTTCTTTTCATACACCGAGTAGTTACAGGCTAGCTTCGCGGCCACTGGGGACGAATTTGGGCCAAAAATAACTGCCATGCGCGGGCAGGCGCTCACAAAATATGTCTAATTTGACAATGGCTTGCGAAATCGATGATTAAGAAGAAAATCGATCCTCCGACATCGTAAACGTCCCCTCTAATGCGAAGCAATGTTGGTAACGTGTGAATACGCGTAACCGGCCCCAAAGAAGGAATATAACCATGCAAACAGTCTACACTCCGTACGCCCAGATGCCAGAGAGAAACAAACGAGAGACACGTGTCGGATAGAACGTGATTTGTACCGGACAAAAGAAGAAAGCAAAATAACGTTGCGCCCGTGAAAGTGCGAAACCGTCATGCACACAACAACAGGTAACAATGAAGCGAGAAAAACTCAACACACGCGCTAGAGAGCGAAGAGAAAACGGGAAACAAAAAGGATCGATCGAGAGAACTTCGAAACCAGCACACTAAGGACCGATGAGAGGCAAAAACAGTAAAAGGCAAAGAGGCAAATCTCTAGTGTAGAATTAGAAGCGGCACCGAAAAATGTTCTATGCTTGCGAAAGAAAGGGCACACACAACTACACACTATATGCAGAGTTGCGCTTAGATAGATTAAGAAACGAAACTAACGAAAAACTGAACAAACAAACCAGGAAAAGACGAAGAATAGAAAAAAGTGGTACAAAAACGAGTGAGTGGGGATCGAAACGAATGCCCGAAATTTAACAAATATTAACCCCAAAGTAGTAGTAGGTGGCAGTAGTTTTGTGGCAGAGGTGTAAACTCACCGAAAGGAGTCGAGCGTGGCGAGTTGTCGAGGGTGCGACAAAACCAATAGCGAGAGTTGTGTTGTGTGTGTGCGTGTTTTAATGTTTCATTTTTTTTGTTATCATTTTGCGTATCACCGAACCAACCACCGAAACACGTTCCGATTCGGGGCACCGGACCGGCCGTGGACGAAACACACGAAACCCAAAACCCAATCGACGGACGAATGACGCGCGTTTTGGGTTTGAAGCGCCCGGAACCAAGACAACATTGAGAGACGTGTGTCGCGGGGAGGGCGCGAGAATGAAAGAAAACAGACAAATACCGGATCAGAAACGGGACCATTCTTGTCCTTCTGCCACCCGTTCTGGTGCTGTGGTGCGGAACTACGTAAGCGGAAACAATAGAAGTGACGGAATAGTATAAACAAGCGAACGAAACGAAAAAACAGGGCCAAAATGAAGAAAACGATTCAACAGAATGCGAAAACGAGGGTCTTATGCGCCCCGTGTGCGGCATGTTCCGCGCACACGTTTCCTTCGAAGGCACGTACACAGTGTTCGAAGGAAGCACAGACAGTACACTTCAAATAAGGCTTAAAATGTGTGGCCACGCGCTTGAAGAAGCGACAATTGGAGACAAGAGGATGGCCAAAGGATGTGGATGTATGTGTCGGTCGGATCGGAACAATGTTGGACAATGATCAAGAGTGGAACGAAACGAAAACCACCAGTCTGTGTGGTTGTGAAAAAGCATTTGCAGCAATTGACAAAAGCGCATTTTAAAGAAATGAACAGAAGCTTTTCGAGAAAAGAGGAAAACCCACAACAAAATAATTGTTTTGAGAAAGTTGTCAAAAAATGGTTAAATACTACACAGACACACTCTTGGTGGCGGCTCTGGCCCGTCCGCCGGAAGATGCCGACCGAAAGAAAGGAACGGGCGAAAGTGGAAAACAAGATAAACAAACCGAACAACAAAGCAAAAAACGGCAACGAAACACAAAAATCAACCAAAATGGAAAAGAAAATAAATCTAGACAGACAGAGAGAGAGAGAGTTATAGAGTAAGGGAGAGAGAGAACAACAATGTTTGTTATACCTTTGTCGAAGGGGATCGTTGGTGGTGGCGGAACTATTGGTGGTGCTGTCGGCGACGGACGGCCCGGGACTGGAGACGGATGCGCTCTTCACGTGTCCCTTTCCGGTACCGCCGCCGCCGCCACCCCCGCCACCGCCGCCGCCGCCTATGCTACCACCACCACTACCACCATTGCCGGAACCACCACCACCGCCACCGGCAGTGCCAGCACCGCCTGCGGCCGTGGCGTTGGCGGATGTGCTTCCGGCACTTCCGGTGGCACCTGTTCCGCCGGTGGTGTTAACACCACTGCCCACTGCAGCGCCACTACCAACACCACCACCACCCGTTGTTGAAGCCGAGTTGCCACCACGGTTGAATTCTGGTATTGGTGCGACGAAACTGTTGCTACTGCAGCCACTCGAGGAGGACGAGGAGTAGTAGTGAGTTTTTCATGGAGGAATCATTCACGCGTGACCACAGAGGACCACGGACGGACGGCAGTGAACCGAACCGGCCCCACCGGCCCCCAAGGAAATAGGGAGGGAAACAGGATACCAAAGGGGAGAAAGAGAGAAAGGAATAGAGAGAGATAGAGAGAGAGAGAGAAAGAAAGAGAGAAGACCATGGGAGAGTTTGGTTTAATTTCGTTTGAATGAGACACTGATTTGCGAAGAGCGATCCAATTATGCGCGAAATGCGGAACAATACAACTCGATCTAAACATCTGCCTAAAACGGAAACATCAACACATGAACGGTTGTGGGAACGGCCATGACACGGTGAACTATATGAATATGTTCATGGAACGGAAGAATCGAAACGATTGGATTGGCTAAATGTGCCCGAGGGCCGTCTAAAATCAACGTATGTACACTGGCCTCTCAGCTGGCCACAATCAATAAGTCTGCCACAAAAACCGTAAGGGGTCTAATATGCATTCTGGGGCGGAGAACAGATCCGGTCAAATCCCTATTCTACTAAACACACACGCTTAAACGGACACTGTGTGGTGGTGTGTGCCCGAAAAAACGGACCTAATGAGCGTGATGCATTGCGGCAAATGGAGAAGGCGGCAGTGAAAGAACTCGCGAATGGCTGAGAATGTGTGGTCGAAGCACAGAAACGAGGCCCCGGCGTCCGCCTGCAAGCTGTCCCCCGGTACAAGCTCTTGTGCGAGAGACATAGAATGTGGGGTGATGACGGAACGGAATGACGAAAAGAACGGAGGCCTGTCCCGACGATGTACGCGACGTCGGGGAGTCTGTCTGAGAGCAAATGGGAGGACGACTAGCGCGCTTCATGAGGAGTTGCTTCACAAGCCATCAAGGAGCCGGAGCCGTAGCCGCTCGCGGGCTACTTACGTTGCGTCCGTGGTGGAGTTTGTCTTTTCTGTGGACGACGTCTTCTCGTACAGCGTCGTGGACCGTCTCGGCATTAGGCCGGCACTGGGGCCTACCGTCCGGGCGCCGTTGCTGGGATCGTACTTCGTCCCTGTACTGCTGCTGGTAGTACGCGCTTTTGCCGGGCTAGAGATCGATGCTGAAAAGGGGGGAAATCGGGAAGAAAGTTAGTCCGAGAGGCCACAGGGACGCAGTTTCGCACAGCACACAGTACTTACAGTTGTCTACCGACGTGATCGGTTTAGTTATGCTCGATGCCGGTCGCTGATTCTGTGCGGCCAATCGGGCCGTGTTTTCCTTGATCGTCGCTGAGTCGATTGTGTTTTGACGCTTGAAATTACTGCTACTGTTGTTGTGGAGAGTGAAAGGGAGTGAAAAGCGGACGGGAAATGAGTGCCCCTGCTGGAGTGACGGGACGAGGGTGCGCTCGATACGTACATCGATGTTCTTTCCGAAGCACCGCCACCACCGCCCGTTCCGGAGCTATGGTTACTGTTGGTACCGGTACCACCGCCACCGTGAACGCTGTTGGTTCCGCTGACTCCGGTGGTCGTCGTACCACCGCCGGTACCACCACCGACCACCGGTGCGCCACCGGTGCCAGTGGCTCCTCCGCCGGCCACAATGTTGGCCACACCACCGCCTCCGGCGGCCGCAGCCGCTGCTGCCGCGGCAACCGCCGCCGTCGGACCGACACCTGTAATGAAGCGTTGGAAGATTTCTAAATTTTTCATGGTAATACCGTCGAGCCCCGTTCGGTTCGGGGGCGCCCTCGGAATGCAGGGTGTTAGTAGCTGGGCACACTAGGACACACTAGAGTAGTAAGCAACAGCAGCGCATCACACGTGATGACATGCTGGACACTCTACAGGCTCTCTACAGGGTGGTGTTATCGTCCCGGCCAAATGTGCTACTTACGTAGAGTCTCGCCACCGCTGGACGCCCGCCGGCTTGGCTTCGTGCTGGACGCGGATATGCTTCGGTGCACGCCCCGATGCGTCGGACTTTGCACCTGCGAGTTACCGGCCGGGACACCCTCGTTACCAGCAATGTTACGTAACGACAGGGACGATCCGGACCGGGACCCGTCCGACTCGGACTGTTTGCGTGTGGGGAATCGAAAAGAAAGAGCATTTTTATTCGGCAACGGAACACGTCGATCGTCGTCGTCGTCGTAATCGTAAGTTCCCCCTTCTGTCACATACACTTTCATCTTTCGTCTTCTGTGGAACTATTTTCTTTGAACGATTATTCAAAAGGACGCACACGTGCGCGCGCCGTTTGTGGCCACGTGATCATGGAACTCGTGGACACAAACGCGCCCGGTGAGCGCGTCAGTGGCGTTTCCATCAAGCGGATGGCGGTTTCATTAATTGGCATTTATTAGACTCGCGGCGCAGCACGCGAACTGTGACCATGATGGGTCTCCCCGGGGCCAGCCTCTGCCGTTGCTGAATGCACACAAATGCTTTGGGTAATTCGAACCTATTTCTCGAGCACAAGGCCTTTTTTGATAATCGTTCAAACGTAATGAACTTATATATGTTTGGAGTTAATCTTGGCAAAAAAGTAATCTAAAAAAGAGGGTGGATTCTAAACGAACGAACATAATACGGGGAAAGATAATTCTTTTGGTCAAGTTGCTGTTGCAGCTTACGGGGGGGTGCCAGTTAGTTAGGATCGCAAAAACGGCGGCGAAAAGCGAAACTAGGAATTGAAAAAATTATTCAATTTAAGAAGAAGAAAAGAGTGAATAAAAGACGAACAAATGCGGAAAAAAGTAACTGGAACTCTGTGTGTGTGGCACTACACGATCAAATATACAAATCAACAAAACTATGCGATCGATCGATCGGCTCGCGGCCGACTAATGCATGGTTGGAATGAATGAACAAAAGTGAAAAGAAACATTTAAAAGCAAAAGAATTTGAAGCAGATTTAAAGGTGAGAAAGATAGCTTTCTAAAATGAAGTAAACTGGGGCCCTAACGGTGTACACGCAACAGGCACACTATGGACGAGTGCACAGGAACGCGGGATGCGCACGGGACAGAGGACACAAAACAGGATCGGGGATAACGTACGTTAGCGGGAAAGATGAAACGCAAAAATGAAAACGCAAAACCCAAACTTACGTCGGTGCTTTTTCTTCCGAGCAGGAGATACGTGGCGAATACGTCATCGTACATGGTGTTTGCCAATGAATCTTCAATATCTTGCCTATTGTAGCCCATCGCGACTAACGCTTCTGTATGGCGGCAATCAGTCAGCCAGTCAGTGTGTTTGGTTGGTGATCATTTCGGTTTCGGGTTCGAAATGGTACAACAATTATTTTACACGACAGCCGCCACAAACGGACAGAAAACGTTCCCCAAAGGTCACCACGCCGCCGTCGGTGATTTTCGTTTCATCATTTTTCCGATACGGGGTTTCCATACATTTCCGGGCACGTGTGAGACGTTGTTAGAGACCCCCGCGCGGCACACATGTGGAGAGAGAGAACGAGAGTGGCCGTAGGCGGGGCGGCAGGACACGAGAATTGGTTGATGAGAAATCAAATGAAACGAGAAACAAGAGAAAGAAAGCAGAAAAAATCATTATAGGATGCGAATGTGAATAATTTAAATGTTATGTGTTACTTTTTTGTTACAGAAACACAAGAGTACAACACCTATGCGGAGTGTTTTTGATTGAAGCTTATATGCCACCATCCTCCGGGACGGTCCCAGGGAAATATCCGCACGCGCACTCGTCGCGGTGCCACATACTTTCAATCAACTCACCGAACATCAACACACCATCAACAATAGCCAACAACAGTAATGCACAAGAATGACGAGTAATGCTATCGAACGGGTAGGGACAAATCGGGTATTCGAATGACTAAAACCCGATCGTCGACGTAGAAACTTGATTCAATACTGTCTTACAAAGGATTAGGAAACAATAAACGACAGGGAATGAGCTTCTACTAATTGGTTAATTGAAGAATGTGGTAAATATTGGGTTGGCGAAAAAGAAATCCATTATTTTCTCGGTCGATGGTGATCGATATCTCGTAAAGCATTGATCAACTTTAGGGCGTTAACAATGGAAGTCAACAAAGGGAAAATTCCTAAAGAAATTCCCAAAGACCATAAACCAGTTTTGAATGATTTTCTACAAATTTCTACTTTCTACTAATCCTGAGTGATAAAAAACTGGGTTCAAGAGATGATTGTTCAAATCGATTAAGAGTTTTTTGCCAAGACTTGTATGCGGAAGGCATCACGAAGCTACCTTCAAAATGGTAACAAATTATACCACAAAACGGTACAAATTTGTCCCAAATCGGACCTTCGGTATCATCTTCAAAATAAAGTTTTGAAACTCACGCAAAAATAATTTATTTCTTTTTCGCCAAACTAATACAACGACCAAATGTTAAGGTTCTTCTACGGACATACATGAATCGAAAACAATACCGAACGCAACAACGCAAACGTTCAAAACTTTTAGAATACATTGCCAAAAACACGGAAAATACGAAGATACATGCGAACACTTGGAACACGGGTCGTTCAGTAAAGGTCCCATACATCGCGGGATTGGGTCATTGGGTGAGTGTACACAGCACGAGATAATTCAAAGAGGTTCCCCTCTTAAAACCAAGCGCATGGTAAAGTGTAGATGATCAACGAAAGCTTGTAAAAGAAAATAAATATATGAGACTCTCCCGGTATGGAAGGACCACGGAGACTAAGGGATAAGGACCATTTTTGCACAGACGTACATTAACGCAGCGTGTGTGCAGCGTAATTGACAGAAACGTGTGAATGTACAGAAAAAGGCCGTTGTTAGGTGAAATTAATATTACAGTGTCAACCAGGAACTGTTTGGTTTGTTGTGCCGAAAATGGTGATAATTGCATTTTTCGTATTTTGCACAAGGAACTTGAAGTGGTGTTGAATTATCTCGTTATGTACAGATTTATCGGAACGCGAAACGGAGCGGAGCTTCGGTGCGCCCCGTAGTAAAAGCGGGAAAAAGCAGAATAAAAGAGGGAAATAAAAATTATAGTCATCATCGCGCGCGGATCACATTCCTGGTGGTGGCCACCATCACCGCCAACGAGCGAGAATGATACAAGACACGGGGAAGTTAGGAAGTAGAACGAACAACAACACGAGAACACGGAAGTAGAACAACGCGAGCGACAAAAACAACAACAACAACAACACGCCACAGCAAAAGTGAGTAGAGAAGAGTTAGTGGTGTATACAGTACCCGTCTTACCTATCCGTTTCTGATCTTTGAGATCGGGCAACGGTTCGACGTACGGTTTCAGCTCATCGTCCTCGTAACCCATGTTCATCCACTTGTCCTTCATGATCGTTTCGAGGCTGGCGCGTTTCGATGGGTTTAGAACGAGGAACTTTTTCAGGAGCACTTCGCAGTCGGTCGACATGTAGAAGGGAATGCTGCGTTCGTAGTAGGGCAGATTGATTAGCGCGAGATAGCGAGAGTGATTAAGGTCACAAAAACAGACAGAGAGAGTAAGTGATTACCGATATTTTCCCCGCAGGACACGCTCGCGAAGCTCTTTCAGGGTGGCGCCGTCGAATGGCAGTGAACCGCTGACGAGGGTGTACAGAATCACGCCTAGGGACCACACGTCCACCTCCGGCCCATCGTACTTGCGACCCTGGAACAGTTCCGGCGCGGCGTACGGTGGCGACCCGCAGAACGTGTCCAGCTTGGAGCCGGGCGTGAACTCGTTCGAGAAACCGAAATCCGCTATTTTGATGTTCATCTCACTATCGAGCAGGAGATTTTCCGCTTTCAAGTCTCTGCAAAGGAGGACGCGACAATGGTGGTGATTAGTTGATGGCCTACACGGAACGCCTCGTCTCCCAGGGTGATTACCTGTGAATGATGCGCTTCTGATGGCAGTACTGTACGGCGGATACTATCTGTCGGAATTTGGCGCGCGCTTCCTTCTCCTTCATCTTGCCGTGGGCCACCAGGTAGTCGAACACCTCGCCCCCGGAAGCGTACTCCATCACTAGGTACAGCGTCTTCTCCGTTTCGATCACCTGAAACAGCTTCACGATGTTCGGGTGATCCAACATTTTCATTATCCGAACCTGCAACGAGAAATGGAAAGGAAATGGCAATGAAAACTTGATTCGCAGCGAGCGAGCGCAACACACTTTGTTGCGAGTGCTTCACAGTGGTGGTTCGTTACTATGCAGTGTAGTTGTCAGAAGTGCACAATATCGATCAAGTACTCTTGGTGTGGAATTTTCGGTGTGCAGGCTTCTATTTTCTAACGCCACGGACCGTCCTCGGAATGTGGGACTTACCTCTCGGTAGAGCTTCTGCAGCGACGAAGGATTCAGCTGGGTCTTATCGATAATCTTGATGGCGACCTCCTTGTTCGTCGGCACGTGCTTGGCCAGTTTCACCTTGGCAAAGTTGCCCTTGCCGATCGTTTTCAGCAGCTTGTACTTGCCGATGTGCTCCTCGCCAGATCGCCACCGGGCCGGTGTGCCACGCATTTGCATATTTGGTGAACCCTGGTGAAGGAGAAAGCCGACAAAGAAATATTAGAAAAGGTGGCGCAATTGATTGTGTCCCCCCAAACCCCCTACGGGTGGCTTCTTAGGCATTCGAGAGAAGACGGAATACACCTCTAGGCCCCATCGGATTATTTTTGGACCCCGCGGGCACCCTTTAACTATCATTCATCGCACCCAAATCGAGCATAATGAGGTCCGGATGAGGAGAAACGGAGCAACGGAGAGAGGTAATTGGGAGATCATAAACAGAAACGGAGAGGCGCCCGGAACATGAACTCGGCGTGGTGAATCCAACTAGGCCAGTGAGTCGGGGTGCGTTCCTTTTCTTTAATTTTAGTACGGTACGGACCTTTTGCAAGTGCAATAATAGAAAACAAACTCCCGGCCGGCGAAAGTCAACACACAACACCCAGGAGGAAAACAGAAGGCGCCCCCCCGTTTGCTGAACTTCTCTTCTTTCGATGCAAAAATTGGCCAATCGGGGTGTTCTAAAAATATTCCCTCACTCAAAAGTCTTACCGCACGCGGTACGGCCGTGTGAGAAACGGGATGGTTGCGTGTCACTCAGAGTTAAGTAGGTGTTCACAAAACCCGGTGTCCCTTCCGAGAAGGATCCATTGCGCTACCAGTTAACGCTCGCCTCTTTCGCGTTATGATCAATTACGCCGGACAGACAAATGGAGGGACAAATGCCCGTAACAAGAGGGCACACGACACAATTAGGAATACAGTTCCGCATCGTGGCGCCCCCAAATGG
This sequence comes from Anopheles bellator, assembly GCF_943735745.2. Classification (NCBI taxonomy): domain Eukaryota; kingdom Metazoa; phylum Arthropoda; class Insecta; order Diptera; family Culicidae; genus Anopheles; species Anopheles bellator. Next base: position 3,645,419 of record NC_071285.1, on the reverse strand, counting down.
CATCGCGAGTGACTGTACCCCCGCAAAGGCCAAGGCTTGCAGCATAACGGAAATGCACCCCGTTGATGAGATGTTGATCTCACCTTCAAGGAGACTACGCACATCGGTCGGTCGACTGACGGTGTGCCGTGTAGCTTAACTAATTGTGCGATAAGATAGCGCGACAGAGAGAGAGAGCAGTAGACCCTTAAGCAGTAGCCGACCCCGTTTCATAGGCCACAGCCAGCAAGCCAGCCAGCGACTACTGCAAAATGATGTTTCAAAAAGGGCCACGGCGAACGGATCTGTTGAGGCGGGCACGCCACATGTCTACTAGAGCTGCTCAAGGTCTAACCAATCGGGCGGAAATTGAAGTAAACTGACTGATCGATCACGAACCACCCCCGGTTCCGCTGGGGAGCGAGAGAGAGTTCCCTGCACGTTGCCCTCTTCAATCGACCCGCCCCGGGCTCTCTTGGCTTTTGGAGCACGCGATGTTAGAAAGTACTGGACCCTTAATTCTTCGTAGAATTCGTCGTGACCCCCGTGTGCACCGCCCCGAGAGCAAGCAAATATTATATTTTCACTGCGAGAGCGCGGCTCTTGACATACGAGCTCTTGGCATGTGTCTCCGGGTGGCTCGGCAGAACCCCAATCGCGCTCCCTTATCTTATCGAGGGTGCGGTGTCCCAACTCGACAGCGGCACGAACTCACGGACGTAAGATACGGCCACCCCGTCCGTGTGCTGCCACCGGCAGCGGGAAGCACAACAACCGGTCGCACCAGGCTGGGCGCACAAATAGCCCCAGCCAGAGCCATGTTTGAGTTGGCTTCCACCAGCGCGCGAATGATAACGCGGACCCTTCGGTGTGTCCCGGAATCCCTGCCAAATCAGCTGTAGGATTCCGTGGTCCAATTCGGCGGCTTCACGGTCCGCTTTTACCTGTACTTTGCCGTGCGCTTGGCCCACGAACTGTTTCAGCATGTCGGCACCGTCTCTTCTCTTCTCCGTCGTCGTCGTCGTTGTTAGTATGGCCGTTGCGGCCGCTTTTGCGGCCAGCATGGCCGTCACCGGGGTAGTGGAGCCACCACTTCCGCCGAGCGAAGAGGACGTGGTGCTGCTCGTCGCGGAACCGGACGCCTTCTCTATCGAACCCACCACCAGTGGTGGACTGCTGGTGGTGGTGGTGACGAGTTTCGCCGTGACCACGCCACCGATCGGTGGCTTCGGGGCCAGTTTCTTCAACCGGATCGACTTTACCGTCGTCTCGGCGTTTTTCGTGTCCGAAACCGTTCGGTTTACGATGCGTGTGGCCTTCGGCTTGCCGTACCCGCCGGCGCTTGTTCCACCACCGGTCGAACTGCGACCCTCTTCGCCACGCTTGAATGCACCGCCCGGCCGGCGGCACGTAAGGCTGTCGTCATCGCTGTCATCATCATCCACGGGCCGGCTGCCATCGTCGAGGTAACCACCGAATCCGTTCCCGGTCGCCACATCGCTGATGCCGGTGTTGAGCAGACTGGGCAGCTCACCGTAGTGTACAGGACGAATCCGGGTGCGTGGTGCCAGCACCGGAGAACCACCCTCAGAGCCCGGAGGTCTTGGTGGCTGCAGCAACAGATCACGACGTTGCTTCATCCGCTCATCGAACTCCATCGTGTGGATCTGGCGCTCCAGTGTCTGGAGCACCGAGAGCGATTGCACATCCACCGCACCGCCACTCTCATCCGGATCCGGATTATTGTTAACGGGTTCCGGTTTCGTGATGATGTCGCTCAGCTTGAGCGTATAGCTTGGGCGGATATCGACCACCTTACCGGCGGTCGGTGAAGGCCGCACGGCCGCCGCCAGCTCATTGCGTAGGTTCCGTTCGCGGATCGCCACCGAGCGTGGGGTCGGTATCGGTGAAACTCTCGACGACACGAGCGGACGCCGGACCCCGGTCGGGGAGGTCACCGATGCTGTGGCGGAGGAGGACTGCTGTGTCGGCGACGGGACTGTGGCCGCCATCTCCATCTTGCCCGGTGTCTTCACCCGTATACTCTTGCGGATCGGCTCGTTGCGCTCAAACTCTTTCGAACTCATTTCGGCTCCGTGGTGATCCGTGGAGGAACCACACAATGTACACGATTCACGCTGTACCCACACACAAACACTGTGTCCTATCAGTTCCGCTGCGTTTGCCAGTTCGCGAACGCAGGGGCTCAGGCTGCTACAGTTCCTCGTCTTATCTCGGGCAAACTTCTGATGTCACACAGCCCGTGGCGGGAGGAGAAAAGTGGGACCGTTTTTCTCGGGAAGAGGATTAGGTTAGTCACTAACCCGCAAACACACACACATGCACGCGCGCACACGATCTTCTCGGTTCCTCTATTCGCTCTGCAAAACGGAATTAAAGGTGGTGAGTGATCGGCATGACGGCGATGGACGGACAGTGGTGGATGGTGGTGCGATGGGTGGTGCGCGGTGGCACAGGATGTCCTTCACCCGGAATGAGTTCTCCCGCGATGTGCGCGTGGCAGGCCACCGTTTGACAGAGTTGAAGAGAAAATCTAGCACACAAACACAGATCACACAGAGTACACAGACAGAGATCGAGAGACACGAGGTGGCGGACAGTGGGGACACACATGGAGGCGACATGGAGACGACACAGAGACACAGAGAGGCAGAGAGCAGTAGCGACACAGAAAGTTGCGATAAACACTACGATAGAGAGAGAGAGAGAGAGAGCGAGAGGCGCCCCAATAGGTGCTTGTTGTTGGCAGTCGCCAGCATGACAATCGACAATCCACAGAAGGGTTCCAACCAAAGAGTCAGAGTAGTAATCTTATCTTGGCCGCACTGACACTCGCGAAAAGATAAGATTTCGAGACACACACGCGCAGACACGGCGAGAAATCCTTGCTCTTCTCCCCAGCGCACTCCTTTCACGGACTCTCCTCGCCACCGAGTGGCCACCGGCGGCAGGTTCCGTGCGCCCGAGAGCTACCAAGAGCCACCACCTACCTACACACACCCCACAAGCCCACACACGTCATGTCATGTGATGCCGAGTGGACAACACCTCTCTCCCCTTTTGCTCATTAGCAACACTCGAAACTGTTTTCGAAACGCGCACGTACGCGGCCAACGGAAGTGTGTACAAACACTACGAGCGTTACGCGATCGTCGCGCGTCACACTGCAGCAGCAGCAGCAGCAGAGAGAGCGAGAGTGTCCAAATCCCGGAGCCGGATCCCTAAGCAAACCAACACACCAAGTTTGGCGGGATCGCGCGCGGGACGATCGATTTTTACACACCACGCAAGGCGGGAGAGCGGGCGACCGGCACCGCGCACGCAGGTGCAGGAGGGTTGCACCTAAAGCTCCGACTGGCGACCGACTGGCGAGCGACTGGAAAAGCTGTAACGGTCGCACCCCAAAGACACCACGCACCTGAGCCGCCGCCGCCATCGAACACTTGAAGCCCCTCCTGAGCACCTGAGCCGCCTGCGCGCATGCATCGCGTGTGTTATCGGAAAACGGGGAACCCTCAGCAGCTACACAGCCCCACTGTTATCAGCTCCACTTCGTATCCGGAAAACAGCGCTGCGCTGATAAGGGCACGGTGGGCGGCGCGAACAAATCAATCAATGACAGCAGTGGCCCGGCCACCTGTTGGTTGATTCGGACTCAGCTCTCCATAGTGATCCGCGACCATTAGGCACCCTCGAGGGGAGACCCAACAAGGTAACGTGCGTTTGTTTATGTGATCGGCGCGTAGTCGTCTGTCCAAAATTGGTCGCATAGCAACCCCTCTCTTTTCGAGATGCCCCAGACACTATCTACAGGGTGGTTCATCCAAACCAAATGTCGTCTACGTTTTAAGTTTCAATTTCACCGAACCGAACCAATCAGCCAACACTTTTCTCGGCAGGCTATGGCGACTCTTTTAGTTTACGAAGAAAAATGGGCCGCCAGACCAAAATCCGCACCAAACTCGCAGTCACTCGTTCATTGGGTGCATTGGCTTCTCTTGCACGGAGTGAGGGGTTTTCCCAAGCCCCAAATACGACAATTTATTTATATAACAAACCGAGGTGGAAATTAGAGTTTTCAAATTTGGATTCCTTTGACGTGAAGACTCACCCCTTTGGAAATAAGTTTTCAATATTTGCCAATTTTCTTTCTGTAAGCGTACCAGGTCCCAAAGATATCAAGTTTCATCAGTCTTGTGGCCCATTCTGGTAATTTTTTCAATAATGCATGGTTCAAATTAATTATTTGTAATCGGTAGTAGGTTTTAGGGGATTGTGATACACCACACCTTTCTGGTCCCATCAGAAAGTCCCATGGAGATTCTGTACCAGTTTTCTTCAGCAGGTAGCCGAAAAGCAGTGATCCTCGTCAAACGTCATTTCCAGGCACAAAAATCGAGATGGTCCTCTTCAAAGATAAGTTGCAAACTAATTTATTTTTTTCGACATGAAATCATTTGTCTGACCAAGATAATGAAATTGACAATTAAAGCCAGCCAAGCATCTTTTTTCCAAATTTCCAGAATGAAGTTTAACGTCTCGTCCACACTATGAGTTTTTTCTACAGGTTTTTCGCTATGCTAGCGTCCACACTAGCAGCTTTTGGGCGAAAAATTCCGTGATCTCCAGTGAGTGAAATGGCAGTTCGTTTGATTTTGCTTTGATTTTTCAGTTTTCTATCCTTCTCTTTGATCTCGATCCGCTGTCGATAAGCTATCCATTATTTTGGATAGCAAAAACTGCCGAAATTTGGCTCCAACATTGAAAAAACGGCGTGAAATATTTCATGAACAGAAGGAGCTCAACAGCAACTCAAAGCAGCTCACGGCACTCTAGCAAAAGATTGATAGTTCCTTGGCCTGACATACATTTTTGCTAAGTTTCTCATAGTGTTGTGGCCGCCGGATGACGTTTCAGAAATCAAGCAATCGGTAGTTTAAAATCCCAGCACTTGATGGATGGAAACGGGAAACGTACGGACTTTGAGCGCAAAATAGTGAGACAGAGTCGCGACTCACATAATCGATAATCTCTCGTGTCCGAAAAGCGCCCCGCACTCAAAAGATTGTGTTTCGGTGGACCGGCACAGCGGGGCCGTAAGAGAATTCACGGCCACACACGACGCGTCACGGCCCCGATGGTCGATTAGGAGAGACCTTCCTAGAGGTCACACCGCGGTGGAAGAATCCGAAAGAACAATCAATTTGATGTGCGTCCGGCGGCCCCGTCATCGTCGTCATCATTGACCCCCCATTTTTTCGCTCCGCATAATTGGAAACCTGATATCGGCCGCCCGGAGCCGGAGAATGACGACATCTCCTCGACTTAATGTAAACCCAACAAACGGTGTGGAGGACCCCCCCTCGGGACACATATTTACCTTGTCTCGCTTCGCGTCCTGGACTCGGATTTTGGCACTTTTCACTTTATCGTGGATCGGTTTGCTTTTGGCCACCACCGGCAGCCCCCCGTCAATCATCGTCACCATCACGCGCCGGTTCTGGTGGTGGTTCGGAACAGCTGCTGCCGCCGAAGTGGCGGCGGATGGCTGCTTTGCGGTGGCGGCCGTGTTGGTCACCCCGCTGCTGGCCGTTTGCTCCACAATCGAAGCGGTCGAAGGCGGATGGTGGTGGTGATGGTGGTGATGATGATGGTGCTGCGAATGCTCCTGTGATCCATTCTGTTGGCCGACACTTGCACCTTGCGCGGCCCGCCAACGACGACCCTCGCGGGCTCGGGACAGCATCGCCTCGGAGTACTCCTGGAGTGACTCGGACGCGGGTTGTGTTTGCGTTTGGAGCAGGGCTGCGGCGGCCGCCGCCACCTGGTGACGTCCGGCGGCCTCCGCCTCGCTCGCCTGGATAGTGCTGAGTCGGTGGTGCTGCTGGTGTTCCTTCTTCTCTCGGTCCTCCTTCTCCTTGCGCAGCTGGGCGATCGTGGTGGGCGTGTGGGACTTGGAGCGCTTTAGAAACTTCAGCATCGGGTTCCGGACCCGATACTGGACCGCGGGTGCTGGAGCCGCGCTCAGCTCATCGTCACCGACCGTCGTGGCACTGGCGGCGGCCACCACGAGCCGCCGGAAGCTACCGTCCGGCAGCTTGACGTAGCATCCTTCGGTCGTCTTGTGGTACGAATCCGACGGCAGCTTGTGGTACCCGTTGTCCATCGTCCGGTAGTAACAGCACTCCGTCCGGTGGTACGTATCGTCGCCGGATTTGAAGAACTCCTTACTGGTGCTGCCACCGGCCACTGACGTCACCGAGCGGTCTACATCCGCGGCCGCCGCCACCGCGGTCGTGCTCTCCGACGACAGGAGCAGCGTCGTCAGATCGTTGCTGGCCGTCGTGGCACAGCTCGGACAGGGTGGGCTGGGTACCGCGGCCGAAGAGACCGCCGCCGTCGGGACACTGTTCGCCAGCTGCACCCCGTACTGGTCCATGTTTTTACCCTCCGTGCGTGCTTTCCGCACCCCAGGCCCCCCGGCATCTTTCGTGACTCCGGCACCGGCCGTGAAGGAGTGCTCCTTCTTCAGCAACCGAATGCTGGCCAGCGCTGGCTGGACCGAGCTGTGCCGATGGTACATCTTCTTGCCATTCCGGGCGACCGCCGGTGTCGCCGTTCCGCCGCCGCCGTGGTTGTTGTTGTTGTTGCTGGTGGCCGTCGCCGCCGACGCCGAGGACGATATCTGGCCCATCGTCGGGACGTCGTCCGCGACCTCTGAGGCACTCTTGAGCTGGTGGTGGTACGAGGTTAGCTGCGCTGCTGCGTTCAGGAGTAGTAGTTTGCTGCTGCCGGCCAGTGTCGCCACCTCGTACATAGCGTCATCGGCACTCGCGCGTCCTAGCGAAGGTCCTTCCGCCCCCTTGGCGGTCACTGGCTTGTGGTCACACTATGTTTCGCAATCACAATTTCCGATTCTCACTCCGTGTCCCGCCCGTGGCGCGCTTCACAATTTCTAGAACACCATTTAATTGGGGGACCTTTATAGTTCGACCGTTCGAAAGGGGTCACCTCTCTCGAGATTGGTAGCAGTTCCCTTAGCGGCTCACATAAACACACAGCACAGAGAGACGCGCGGTCGTAATATGCTCTTCCGAATGTCGCTTTCAACTATTTTCCTTAACCCCATACGAATCATTTGGCCACATCCCAAAAAGGAGTTCCGGAGACTTCGAACTCCGCAGAATCAGCAGAATGTGATGGGCTCATACCGCGTCTTGTACCAAAAGTTCCCCAGAATGCCTGTCACTGATATTCCCACCTAAATTTGGTGTTGTTTCATCATTAGTTAGCGACAACAATATTAAAAAAGTAATCAAACCAAGATGGACTCATTTCGTAGTGGCCTTCTTGCCAGAACGTAAGAACCGGTCAGCAAGAACGCAAGGATATCAGGGTGAACAACTCGTGTGGAACTTGTACCACGAACCATGGGGACTACTTCTGTCCGGGAACTTTTGGTACAAGGTAGTAGCAGCCTCATATCGACCCGGAATTGAAACTTTGTTTCCAGCGCCGCAGAGCGGACAGCCTGCGGAGGACATCAATTATTCTGTCTGTCCCTCTCGCCGACACCGACAGACAGAGGAACGGCAGGGCAGGAATCGGCAATGCACCACACACCAGTAACCAGCCCAATATCTCGGGATACTCGGCAGAGGATCGTGACTGCGAGACTTTTCCTCGGAGAGACATTAATCGGAGAAATATGAACACCGCACACAGAAGGAAGTTCCGGAGTTCCGCGAGTTTGGGTCCTCCTCGGAAAGCATTCCACAATATGGACCCCACAGAATCCCCCAAAATCACACCAACGGAACATGGTGTAAGTAGTGGCCCATTAAGGCAAACGGCATGAATGCCATCCCAAGATCTAGAGGCACGCTCCCCTCACACAAGCCCTTTCCCCCCACGGAGCCCTCGGAACCGTTGCGTGACCAGAAAACGCAATTCACGCCCTTCATTGATTGGATGAACTTGAACTTTTCTGTCGCGGCACGGGTGCGTGGCACGCGTTAAAAGGAGGACACCTTCCGTAGAAAAGATTCCTACTCCCGGGAACCCGCAACTTGGCCACGTGTGACTCAAACTTTCGCCGGGACCCCAGCGGCTTCTCTATTAGTGTGTCACCGATTTCGATTCCTCGCGGGGCCACGTTTAGCTATGCACAGAGAGCCAAGGCAGCGCGGGCAACTTTCTTTTTTGCCTTTGTGTGACATGAGGTCTCTGTGGACGGAGGAAACCCACCTCGAATTGGTACGTCTTACAAAACTCGCCACGGACACACAATTCTTGGCGGTCACTACGAAAGGTGATTGATTGCAAATATTGTGTCCCGGTGATGCGCTTCGTTGGTCCCGGCTTTGGCTCGGATGGCGCGGATGATAACGCGTGGTCAACAACGCCTCGGTATTGACGGTGGATTAAAAGTGAGAATTTTCATAGAACGGCCTCATAGCCTCCAAGTGACCCACTACTGCGAAGGGGGACAGGTTCCAACGGCCTGCCCGCGCAAGCTGGAGAACCTGGCAGCAGCTGCTCCGCGCGAAGTGGGGTGCCATGCTTGACCTTGTAATGCGCACAGGTTCTCGCATGCTGCAGGTGCAGGTTCGGACTTCGCCACGACCTAAAACACACGGCACACGGCAGCTGCGTGTATTTGTGACTTGAAATCTGCTGGTCCGCAACGTGGCGAAGTCGCCCACTTGGAATGCAGCGGGCCGCCGGATGAGAATGAAAACCTGTTCCACAGGTTTCTGCTGTTGCCTGGTCCGTTGAGAGCCGAGCCTGGGTGTCGTGGTTGGGTTGGGAGGCTACCATTCTGTGAATGAATGTGCGGTACGCCTTCGCCCGTTAACAAGACCCCCACCGGGCTCGGGTTTATTAGGTCCCTTTTCCATGACTCCATGATTCGGCCGAAGACCGGGTGATGGTTACGCGTTATGTGTTGTGCCCCACTAGGGCTGATGTCCAACGGTTTTGGTGAGCCCAGAAATTAAAGACATCAAGATGTTACCCAAAACGGACCTCGTCGATGCAGTCCTGTACCCGGGCCGACGGAGAGGATTACGTCAGCGCGTCTCCTACGTCCGCCCATATGGCGCACATAGCGGCCGGGCGCCTCAAAGTCGCGCTCTCGGAACACAATGGGATCGAGGGGATGGGATTACTACGTTTTTGTAGGTCTCGCCTACGCGCGCGCGGATTCGTAACTCCAACTCCGGTCTGCTTCGGTCGAAGAAACGGAACGAGATTTTCCAAGAAACCTGGACACCATAAATCCTGGACACAAAAATAGGCGCTGCCTCGAGTGCCACCCTAATTGCGTGCGTGTCGGGAGACCACTCGACGTTGCATGCGAAAATGTTAATTTTCGCTTCGTGGCACCTCACCCGGAGAGAGTCCCAAGCCGTGTCTGTATGCCAGGAACTTAATTATTCTTCGGTTTCGGGCTTTGGCACGAACGAACCGATTAATGGGCCGGGAAAGACCGACCCCGTGACCCTTCCTGGGTGCGTTGCGTGTCGTCAAGGCCACAGCAGGAAGAACCCGCGCGTTAAACGATTCCAAGGTGGGTTCCACTCTAGTTCTAAAAAGTTTAACCAATCTATTGGCTGATGTGGCACCCTTAAAAGGAGCTTTGAAATGAAGCATTTTGCGACGGCTAATAACAATATGCTTGGGGCCAAACGCGATCGATGCCGATTATGGGACACCACCCGGCTCGGGTTATGAGGCCAACACACGCAAATCATATTGCACCGCGCGGCCCCGCGCAAATTATGAGCCCGGACTGGCCCACTTTTCAACACACGGGCGAGAAGGTCACCACCAGTGAAACAATAGCAAAGTTATGCTAATTAGATTCGCAAACTAGGCCCCCCCCCACACACATCAAGAACATGGGGTGGCGCGACCTTCTCCTCCGGTGGCCACGGCGCATCATCTCCGCTGAGGTTCGAGAGTTCGCATTTTCTTATGCGTGTGCAGTGTTCTCTGTCTCTCTCCCGCTCGGCGGTTCGGGTTTTGTTTTGGTTTCAGTTGATCCTCCGAGTGGGCGGAAGAAGGGCGTCGAAAAGCAGGAAACACTGCACTCGAGCGACGACGATACGAGTCGAGTCGCTATCATTAACCTACTCTCACTGGGACTCGCTGGGGAAAATGAGACCGCGGGAACATTATGCTCTGGGCGCGCTTTGGAGCGTCACAAATCACATCGTCATCATCATCATCAATTGAACGATGATTGAAACACGATTCTCTCTCATCCAGCGCATTGTTCTGGTTTACAGTTTGCGAAATTAACTCATTGAACTGAACAGATTCAATAATAACTGAGAACTGGCGGCTAGAAATTAACGCATGGGAAGTACGCATTCGGACACTACAACCGGGAACTGACCACAATCGAATCACGTTGCGTAATCCAGTGGCCAATTAAAATGGGTACCCTTCCACCCAGTGGATTCACACGCGGCATTGGTCAGGAGTGTAAAAAACGAATGCACTCTCTCCTAAATAATGTTATGTGTTGTGGGGCGCACTCCGCCACTTTTATCGACATAACCTCATTACGGTCCGGACCTTGAATTAATTGTGGCCTACAACTGCAACGGGAAAACATATGAGAACTTTAATGAAAGTATTGGCCGTCATTAGAGCTACTACTTTCTCCCATCTTTCAGAGATCCAATCCAATCAGAGATCATGTTGGCAAATCAGTTTATTATGTCTTTTATCCCATTCTGGTCGTCTGATAGCCAAAGCTTGCTTCAAATGCATTTATTATTGATGATGGGATTGCCCTTCAATAATTTGATTAGGTTCTAAAAGCTCATAGTGCACCACACCTTTCATATCCCACCATATGCATCGCATAACTTTTGCACAGTAAATATTTCGCTGTGGTTGCGGTTGAATCTGGCTGATCAGGCTTTGCACAGGCCTTTTTGCGTTTAGGATTCTCGTAACAAGTCTCCTGTCGAACTGTCGGGAAACTGTCGTGTAGTTCACTCCTTACATTTCTCCAAACTCTTTTTGCTTCTGACGTGCATCCTGATCGAACAATGCCGCCAATTCTTCATCGTTAAACTTTTTTGGCTGTCCAGTTTCAGGCTGTTAGTCTTGCAAGCCAAAATCATTCTCACATTGTCTCAACAAGAGCATATTCACCATCATGTTCTAAAACATCCCCTAAAATACGAAGATTTTCGGTAGCTCTTTTCTTCATATTTCTTTAATGAAGAAGTACTCTCCGCAATAAAACCTTAAACCAGGAACAAAACTCGACATTCTCTACTCTACTAGAGTTCTCTCTGGAGGGGTCTCGATCATTTCCGATCTCAAGAAGGGGGGTGATTTCAAACCGTTCGCCCGTCGCATAGCTTAAAACGCAAAAGCGAACCACCCCAGCGAACGTATGACTGTCTTTGTGAATTCGGTTCGATAGCTAACAGACCCCATTCGCTGAGTCGCGAAGGGAGAACCAATCAGCCGCGCGTTGGAGGCGTGATGACGGAGTTGCATTCAGCAGCAGCAGCTGTCAAGGTTTGCGCGGCTTCTCCGTGTAGCAACACAGCGCACATTCTTTCCTCGATCGAGGCGGCGGCCCTCAACTCGACAATAAAGTCAACAAAGGGGTCTCTCTCCCTGAGCCGATTGAGCCGTGGCGGCGGCGGCGATGCAATCTCCAGGTTTTCTTGTGTGCCACCGAACCGAACCGAAGAATCATCGCGACTTCAGTCCTTTATGTGTGTGCGGGCGCGTGATGTGTCAATTGACGAGACGCCGAGACCTAAGATGCCCGCCGTCGGGTCAGATCGGCGGGGCGGGATGGAATATTTTCGTGGAAATGTTAATACGATTAATACACACATCATCTCCTCGCAGCAGCAGCAGCTCAGAACCCCGCTTTCAAGTGCCGGCCTTCGCATAGTTAATAAGGTGCCCCTAAAGGCCCACTAATACACATCAGCCCCCTAGAGGCCTCCTCGACCGACCTGTAATCTCATTAGAAACACTGCTGCTAGAGCCCCCTCCCCCTTGGGAACTGAAATCGATTTCTCCCGGGGCCGCCGGACCGGGCCTGTCGGAATTGTTGTCGGAACCGCAACCCGCACCGAGCGTGTGTTGTTCCGGGTCGCACAATCCGGGCCCGCGTGTTCCGTGACGGGACGGGAGAAAATTGCCACGGTGCACCCGGAGGGCCCAGATAACTAGGGCAGTTAGGGTCCTACTCTAATTGGTTTTTTTCTGCCATCTGGTTGCCCTGCAGCAGGATGTCGTGTCAGGAAACTTCAAAAGGCCGCGGAAGGATTGGTGGCCGCCCGGAGCCGATAAGCAGGGCCAGGGACAGAACACGCCAACTCGGGCACACAGTATTTACACTCCAAACATGGTGCACTTCGTGTGCGCCTCCTCCTGCAGGAGTTCTTTGATTTGAAAATGGCCCCGTTTTTGTTCGGTTGGCGCCGGGCCCGGAACAGGTCTATGGCGGGGATTCTCGCTCGCCGATTATTTATTCTACACTCTGGCTCGTCGTCTTTCGGGCGGGTTCCTGTTGACCTTCCCATAAAAAGTCTGAGTCGCTCTCTTTCTCTCAGGCCAGAAGGCGCCAGTCGTCTGGGGATATTGTTACGACACCCTTCTTTTTGGCCCGAGAGCCTATGATTATTGCGCACCACTTTCGATAGCAGCTGACCCATCATCGTCGGACGATGGGGCCTATAATACCGGGGATGATTCGGAGCACGGTGACCATAATTTGGGGCTCGTCAAAAGTGACGCATTTGTGCCCCGAGTGGGCAGATTAAAAAAGGCGACACAAATTAGCGCATTCCGCCGCATTAGCGTCCCCCGATTGTTGGCCAACGGACGCGCGATTGATTAGACAAGTTTGCTGATTTTAATCACCATTTGACGGCCATTTATCGGGCTTTGCCTCGGGTTCGGACTTTAGCATTCAGCAACAATCAATTTCGGGGGGGGACGCTATTAGGGTGAACCGGAACAACACTTCAATTCACTCCAGGCTCCTCACTCAAAAGCCGACAGCCGATCGCGCCTTGTGTCGCCCTGGTTTTACATAACGGCGATCGATGCGCGCAGCGCAGCAACCGAACGTGGAAGTGGTGGCCACGGCAACGTTCCCTTTTCCACCGAGCCGAGCTTGGAACCTCGAGCAAGAGACCGGGTGGCGGTGGTGCTTATTATGCTGGGGGCCACCCCAAAGAGGGACCGCCATCATGATGTTGCCGATTGCGTAATACGCGAGCGGCGGCACGAGATCCAGCGTCCCTCCGTGTGGCGTGCCATAAACCGTAGCGCCCCTCTCTCTTTCGTTGGGAACATAATTGCCCCGGGGCCCTGCTGCAGCACCAGTCCCCGGTCCGCTGGCATTATGATGGATGGTTCGCGGGTAACACTAATTTAGTCCGAGAGTGTATTTGTCTCCCCCACACCGTGCGCCGCGTGTCGGCAAATGACACAGGAAATCGGGGGTCCACACAACACGGAGCACAAACAATTAGAGGCACAATTGAAGTCACGCTGCTCAGGATGTGGTGCCCGCGGATTTAAAGCTCTGATTTAATGGGGGGGGTGGCCACCCATCGAAGGTGGCGCCAACGACCTGGAGCCAGTTTATCACCCTAAACATCGGTGCGAATCGGCAAAGCGAGACCCGAGCGCGGCTGATGATGGAACCACCGATCGATTTTGTTTGCCGAAGAGGCTGCCCGATGTGGTAATCCTTTTTCCCGTTCGAGCGGATGGACGATCCGTTTGGCACTCACAGTCCACAGAGGCCTTCAAGGACGATGGAGTTAAAAACGCATCACGTTTAATGTTTCATTTCCTCTCTAAATTGAAATTGCATTCGTCTGACGCCTGGCCCGGGACCGGCCGAGGTATTATCAATTCATGACTATGTTTTAAAGCACGTCACATAAATGGCAATATTAAAAGCAGCCTACGCGGCCCCAATCCGAACCACATCATTCGCTCTCGCTCATTATCGATTTATTGGTCCATTCCGCAAAGTGCTGCATCTTTCCGCCCCGGTTGTGAGAACCTCCGGGGCGGCACCGGAAGCCTTGCGCGATCGAAAAGCATCCCGACGGTGGCCACTTGATAAAACAATTTTCAATTCCACCCACCTACCAACACAAAAGATGGGATGATGCCAAAACTAGAACTCTGCACAGCATCGTTCCTCGGGATCGCTGTTTGCCCGTTGGAGAGGACAGTGCGCCACATTTGCATAACTTATTCGCCGTGTAGGCGGCAGGCAGGCGACCAACCCATGCACACACGGAAGGGGTCGGACCGGTGCCCGCAAAGGCTAGGGCTAGGGCTATAAAAACAATTGGCACCATGCCTGCCCCTTGTGACTGGCCACAGCGCAGCGCAGAAGAGAATCCGGTTTGGAATCTGCCCGTTTTGGGGGTCATACCATCCAAGCGGGGGACCAACAAGAATCAGCTGAGGCACCGGCTGCTCGGTGTGATGAAGATAAAGTTCTGCTTCTCTCACGGCGGCCGGATCTTGCTCTCTCTCTCTCGTGTCGCTCTGGATACCTGCCGGCCAGAGGCTGGCGAATTGGGGGCCATTATCAATATAAATAGGCACTAATTGAACGTTGACAATACGCCAAACGCGGCCTCTAGTCTAACACACCAGCATATGCCCGGACGCGATAATGATGGCCGCGCCACCCCGGAGATTTGACATGTGGCTAAACTTTGCAACAAAATGGCTGGCGGAACAGGACGCAGCAGATCAGAGTGTGTGTGGCTGTGATACAAACACTTTGCCGCGTTCCTCATCATCACCGCTCCTGTTGGGGCTGGCAACTTTGTTCCGTGTGTCCGTGGGTATCGTTGCGCCATCTTGCGGCAATCTTGGCCTGGGCGCACAATGCGTGATTCAATTGGATCCAATTCTCCAGGTTAGTGGACGGAGGCCGAATGATTGTGCCGCCTCACGTCAGCCGGACCGGTGGTCGGTGCACTTGACCGTTGCGATCGAGAGTCGATCCTCTCTCGAGAGAGAGAGCGACAGAGTCGAGACGTTTTGGGAAGTGTTAATGGCGGCGGCCACAGCATCACTCGGCAGACAGCAAGCAAGGGAGCAAGGGAAGAAAACTATTAACCGATCGTGACCAATTTACACTTTCCCGGGCCAGCGCGCGGCCTATCCCTTTCATGTTTGGCGTTTTTTTTCGCACCGCGTAGAGATAATTCCAATGCACGAGATTCGCGATTGCATAACGACACACAAATCACGCGCGCCGGAGCCCCCCGGACGACGATTGGCTGCTTCCGGTGCCCGGCCACTGATAGTGTGGGGACCCCACATTCGCTTGTTCGCTGCCCCTGCCGCTGTTGTGTTGCATTAATATTCACGTGTGGCGCGTTCGTGGTGCGTAAGCACGTTGATGAGCCTAAAAAGAAAGCAAAACGTAATCGTAATGAGCCGCCGTCGCCGTTGGTCGCCATTTCTGCGCTCGAAGGGCATCAACTCTAAGAGCGAGCTAAGGCAAGCACTCCACGATCGACCCGAGATCGATCAATAGTCGAGGATCTGCATAGTAATCAGTGTGGCGCGGCAAAAGGGAAATCATTAAAGGCGGAGTCCGCCCGGACGGGGGGCACTAAATATATCCGCGCCACGACAATAAACCTGCCAGCGGTTCACGCACAATCGCCAATAATCCAGTGATCGCACATCGTGCGCGAAGATGTATGAGGAGCTGAGAAGAGGTTCCGTTAAAAATAAACCGTGAGTCAGCCAGCCAGTGGCCAGTCTCAGCGCGGGCCGGGGATAGTAGGTGGCGGTTCCTTTCTGAGACATGCACACGGTGGCGGCTATGAAATCATTATTTGCAAACGGGCACCCAAACGGGTTACTAACAGGTTCCGAGAATCGAACTCATCGAAACTCATCGAAACTTGGCACACACAAGAAGAGCAACTACTTATTCTGCAACCGGGGTGCATGCAGGGGGCGCGCCTAGGACTCTCGAGGAATGTCAGCGGACCCTGCGGAAAAACCTGCTACCATCGATCGGCAACAAGAATGTCGATTCCGCCCCGCTCTGTGTGCCGATGTTCACTTTCAGTGCCGGTGCCGTGCGGGGCTGATTATCTAACACGCAGCAAGAGGGGGTCTTGTTGGTTCCGCAAGCCGATCCTCAGTGCGCCCTCGCGCAGAGAGAGGTCTATACTACCCCCGTGGCGTGGCGGGTCTGAAATATCTTTACGCGTTTCTGCAGCAGCAGCGATTGCGATTTTCTTACGCGCACTAACCATTGTGTGTGCATACGTCGGCGCACATACAGTTTGTTGGTGTGCATCCGCGCCCCGTGGATGCCGCGAAAAGATTTCACTTGCGCGGCGGCCCAGTGTTCGACATCCATTTCTCCTAGCCAGTTTTACTATCATCATCGGCAGCATCGGCGGCCGGTCACACCCATTTCCGTGCGCGCCTCGTACCGGTGTTCCCCCCCGCCAGGGTTTCAATCAAGCATGTGTGCGGTGGCACAGTTTTCACCCATTTTCTGCAGTCAGTCTTTCCTCTTGGTCTCTTCTCAACAGTTCTCTCTATATCCAAATCCCCCACGGCCTAAAAAAGAAGAATGAAAAGGGGTTTGGCGCTTAAATGATTCGTATTTTGGTTGCTGCTAATTGAGTGCGGCTTAAGGAGAGGAGAACCGGCACACAAGAACAACTTCTTCTGGGATCGCGCCCAGCGGATCGGAATGTGCGCAGAAAACGGAGCCCCAGCCGGGGGGAACCGGTTTTGGATACCCCGTCGCCGCCCTCGATATCCAACCCGTGAAAAGCTCTCCAACCGGTCTCCAGCCGCCGAAACACAGGGATTTTTGGGGAGGTTTTAACTTTTGGAAAGTGAATGAGCATATTACGGACCGCGCCTGTCTCTCTCTGTGTTTATGTAAGCGGATCGAATTCTTATCATTGACAGTTTTAGTAGGCGTCGAATTGTGTTGTTATTCGCTTTCAATTTGCGTGTCTTTCGAGTGCTGTGGTGGAAACGTCGTTTGGAACACAAACACTGGGCGAACGGAGATCACACGATCCGGTATCGGTCCGCAAACACTCTCCGCGTGCCTTTTAAATCAATTTTTCTCCGTTGTTCGATCGGTGGAAGTTGGATTAGAAGACCGAGCAGCGCACAGCACACTACGATGAACAGAGGCAAGCGCTGCGAGATGTGTTGTTGCCTGTCGTCGATCGGATCTCGGATCTCGGGATTGCCTCGGGCGTATTTCACTTTCACCACACCACACGCCACGACGAACTGGGGGACCGCGCTTTTCCTTCACGATTCTTGCCCGCAGAGAGTTCATCACGCGGCCGTCGTTTTTTCTGCCGTCAACAAAACGCAACCTGAGGTCTTCTCTTTCAACATACGCATCGCTTGTGTGATTGCTAACTTTTTATAGGCGAGTTGCTTGGTTGGATTTTCAACCTTTTCGCGGACAGAGCGAACATTCCGCAACGGCGGACGGCACACGGTAACAACGCGCGAAGGTAGAGAAGCGCTGATACCACGCACGGCTGGCCGTGCCAGAGACAATATAACGACCGCCAGGCGAGAGAGATAACTAATTTAAATATTTGCTGATTAAAATTTCAGTCGCTTTAATTAAAACCAAACACGGTGCCGAGCGCCAACAGAGCCACCACACCACGGGCAGAGAGTGCGAGCTTCAACTTCCTGTTGTGGACTGGGGAGAACTCGAGAACTGTGTTTGTCCCGTTTGCTGCGATCTCGGTGTTTCGGTGACACATTTCATCGAATTTATCGAATCGATGATGAGCCGCAATCTCGTCGATTCCGTGGAATGTCACCGATCACCACACAACAACACGTCACAACTATCCGCACCGCAAGTGGAATCGGTGATGAGGCAGCACAATAGAGTGGTGATGATGGATACAAAGCTTCTGGCTGGCCGCTAGTAAATTGAATTAATCTTCTGGCCACAAATAAACCACCAAGCCTATTCCGGGCCTCTGCTCGGTTTGATGGTCTTTTGCAAAACAAACACAAAGTACACAGCAAAGTGGTGGCGGCGACACCCTGGAGCGCACGCACACAGTGGTGAAATATGTAAGGGGAGGATCACGACGATCGCGCACGGCAGCAAACAACACACCCCTGCCCACCCTAATGGCCATCAACGGCATCCGGATTCGATCACCCACAGCACGCACGGCACACACGGTGCAACAATTAATGATCGTTACCCCGTCGACAGGGCGTGTGACTCACACGATTAACACACTTGTTTTACGCACACAGATACGAGATGACCACAACACGGATCAGCAGCGGAAAGGTAAAGAAAATGCAAAACAAGACCGACCGAAACGCGTACCGACTGACCGCGCGCGCGAACGAACCTGGTCCCCGACCGATACCGAATCCGTTCGCCCGAAAACCCCGGTTCGAACGGGTTGCTTTGTGGCGTCGGAATAAAACGGCGAACGGTTAGCACCACCGCGAGGCGACCGTTGGATCCCAACGCCCTGCCGGATGAACTCCACGCACAGCTGGCTGGTGGGAGCTCACTCCGGCCGGGAACTCTCAACCGCCATCGGCTCTCCGAAAGAAACAGATTACCCCTTCGGTTGCAACAACAACGCGATGTACGCGAAGTCACAACGGTTGAATAATGCGGATCCGCGAAGAGTTCATCCGAGCCGCGACTCGGAACAAAGAGAGCCGCTCTTTCACTTCGGGTGGTTCATTCGGCCAGCAGCAGCAGCAGGGTTGCCAGAAGCTCTGGAAAACCAATTTTTACACTCAACACACAAAACATTATTCGTGTTTTTCATTTTCGCTGGGATTAGAACGCTTTGTTCGCGCCAGTGACTATTGACTGTCTGTCTTACATCCCAGTTAACTATGATTGCCCGTAGAGACTGTCAGTTACAACGCACAGCACCTTAACTGACAGCATGTCAAACTCTTGACTTGATGCGAATTTCCTTATGCTGGGAATGTAAGACACACGTCCGACCTCAAAACCTGGAAACATACCGATCGACCGACGGAGATGGTGGTGGTGTGACGGGCATACTTATTTTTAAGAATGTCAGATATCAGCCCGACCCCCGTCTGCGCGTCGCAAACCGGAAACCGATTGGGAATCGTGCGTGCACGGCTTGCGGCTACCTGTCTCGGGGTTCCTGGGTCAACGAAATTCCCTTGCTCATTGGTACTCGGGGGACGCATGTGGTTGTATGATGTTTGAGAATTTGTCACGTATGCTTATGCTATATGCTTGAGAACGCGACAGTAAACTGCCTTAACAGCCGGACCGGACGGACAGCATAGCACACGCGGCACGTGGGATTTATGACCTTAAGAGATGTCCAAACATGAAATGGCCATCCCCACGTGTCGCAATAGCGTATGTGCGCTTTGGTTGCGAAAAATTAACAGATACGGATTTTTCTGGCATGCAGCAGCAGCAGCAGGAAGGACAACAGAGAGCAAAGACATTTATAATACGCGCCCCTAAGCCGGTGGGCCACAGAGCTCAGAGCTCGCGTCTGATAGCGCGCACAGTCGGCGCTATCTGAAATAATTTATAGTCACCATTGTGTAGTGTCAGGAAGTTTCTCTCCAGTGCTGAGACCTCCGAGATCAACCTCCCGCCGTCACTTGTGCATTCACCTACTTCATTGCTTGCGCACAGAAGTGTATTATTTATGGAGCCGCGCGCGCGCACGCGGTAGCTCCATATTTGGTTCTCCCCGGCGACACGTGAACACGCGTTAAGGGCCGCGGCGGCGCACGGTTGATCCAATAATTGGCCACATGCCTGCCTGGACGCGTCTGTCTGGATCTCCTCTCCTCGACCAGGAATGGCGGCTCGCTGGTGGTGTCAATGGCTATTAGAAAGATCACTTCAAGGCCAATGGCGTCCGGTGGTAAGTGAGTGTCTCCTTGACTTCAATTCCAGCCTCTTGAAGCTTTCCCTCTCTCACTCTCTCTCTGCTGTAGCCGCGCGGGAAACCTAATCATTCCGACCTTTAACCAGATTCCGCCAAACCTTTCTGGACCATATCTGGACAATAACAATTAGTTCGCTAAACCCACGTCACTACTGGCGCATCCTCTGGCACTGTTGGTGGAGCACCCGCTAATTCTGGTTGTTTGCATTTTTAATTTGCGTGTTTTGATTTGCACTCTCAAAACACACCCGAAGCTCACCGGGAGAGTCCTTATCACTGTGGCCACTTCTATCACCAGCCCAGCCAGTGCCAACCAGTGTTGCCGTAGTAAGACCGCTAAAGCAGCTAGCTAAAAGCGGATGGTCCCGCGATATTTGTACTATTATTTGCGCAAATATTAATAGCAGCACGACCGCGTCAGAGGGTATTGGCGGAAGTAACAATCGCGATCGCCCCGTTGTTGCCCGAAAGCGGACAGACAGCAACCCCCCCCCAGGCGGCTGGCCATTTGTGATCGTTTACTAAATTTGGTTCCACAGTCGGCCAAGCCGGTCAATAAAATTCTGCCCCTTATATGCCTAGAAGGGGCCTCCGATAAGTTTGTTTTCCCAAGTGCCGAGTGCCTCCTTATGAGCTGTGCTGTGTACCGCTAATTGCACCGTTAACGCACGGCGGCCAAAAGTTCGTTAGCCCTTTCGGTAAGGTCTGACCTTTGCGCCGGTTGCAAAACAATCATTTCGCGTCGCGGATTCAGAAAAAAAAGCGCCTAAATGGCGACTAAACCGCCGAGCAGCGAGCAAAGCTTCCGCGTACGGCGCGCACAAGGTGAAAACATGAGGCATTCTGGCGATCGTTTGTTTGGTTTCGATCTTGGTGTTTGTGAGAAAGGCGGCCCCCGAACTGAACGCACACCGCAACGCGCGAAACCAGTTTTTAGTCGCTCTCTCTCTCCCTCGGTGATCGTGTGAGTCATACACGCGTGATCCTCGCGCCGTCGTGCCACGATGCGGTCATTAATGAATCCGTGGTCCACGGGCTTCCACTTTCAGGTGCCGTTCCACGTGTCCGTTGCGTCGTGTGAGGTGTGGCGACGGCAGTTCATCACATGATCATAACCCACCGACAGATGACGCCACGCAAACCTAAGCAAGCTGGCTTCTTCTGTGTTCGGGGGGAGATCCATCTTTGTTGTGTTGCGCGGAGACAGCAAATGACTCATCCTCTGCAGATGGTGGAACCGGTTTGTCGCCGGTCTTCCTTCCTTCGCTGCCATTATTATTTATTTGGGCCAAAAACCGCGACCCAACGGTTACCAAAAATGGTCAGCACATCAACCTCCTCAGCGTGCGTGCGCTTGGCTCGGATGATCGAATCTGGTGTCCATGTCGCTCGGTCTCACATTATTGCTCTTTCCGAAACCGTTTCCATTGGAGTGTGTCAATCGTAAAAACAGCGAACACGTAGTGCTCTTGCGGTAGCGTAAACAGAGATAAGCCCTCGAGGGGTCCTCCGGAGCACAGGGAAGCTTCCTTTTACGCGTGCGGCGCGTGACACGATTGACTCACTGCCGGCCGGCCACCGACCACCGGTTCCGTCCGTGAGAGCGTAACCGCGTCAGAGATCAGCCCCTCGGTGTATATGTTTCGCACGGTGAATTTATTAAGTTTTAGTACTGAAAAGCATCAAGTGGGCCGCGTGTGAGCGTTATTCAACTCTGTGCGTCCATAAATAAGTGAATCACAAGCACAGGGTGAGAGAGCGAGAGAGCCAACAGCAACTCACCCCGGGCCGGCGCACTCTCCTCTCTCGCATCGTTGCATAATCGCGTGGCGCACTTTTTGCATAAAACTTGCACCAGCCAACCTGGCCAACAACTGTCTCTCTCTTCAAAAGCTATTTATTTACTGAACATCCGAAAATAAAAAAATGTGCAGTGCAAAGATCCAAGGCCATCTGGGAGTGCGGGGTGACGTTACACAGTCACCACACTTCCAGGCTTACTGTCGTGCGTTCCTATGGAGACCGGGAGACGAGGCCTACCAATCTGCTGCCCGGCACGTGGCGCACGAGAAGCAAATTGGTACACATTATCTGCCTCCTGTTTTCTGGGCAAAAATACTTCTTCGACCACAATTTGGATGTGAATTAAACTTTTAGCGTGAAAAATGGTCGGAAAAATGGACAAATTACACGTCCCTCATGTCCCGAAAATGAGATCAAATGACAGATAGAGAAAAAGAGAGGAGAGCAGGGACGCGACACTCTTCCGCACCGGCCGGGAACGGAGAAAAATCGGTTCACCGCCGTGGGGCCGCGGTAAAAAAGTTTTAAAAATAACCCTGTGTGCCTTCGACACCGACACCGAGTGTAGAAAAGGGACAGAGGAGCTGCGCACGGTGGCCATAGTAAAAATGTTTGCATAAAAAGACGACGCCCGGATTACGGCCGGCCCCGCGGCGGGATTGGAAGGGAACGCACGGAATCGTGTGCGCCGGTGGTAAAAATTCAAGGTAACAACACACCGCGCGGATCCCTCTACTGAGAGAGTCCCGTTTCGTTGGACAGAAAAATTTTTGTCCGCGCCGTAGAGAGAGACGCATAAATAGATATTTTTAAAGGCACGCTGCCTTTCGAAACAATTGACGCTCGCACTTCGTTGCTGCACTTCTGCGTGTTTGCCAGGAGCTGGGTGGTGTGTAATTAATTTAATCAAGTGTAACATCGTCCAGCACAGCGCAGAGTGGGTGACGGATCCCGAGAGAGCTTCTTGGACACCGTGGCCAAAAAGTGACCCGTTTCCAGTCGCAACCACGATGCTCTGGATTCCGTCTAGACTGCGCCACAAACCCGTCTTCGACTCAAAGGGGAAAATTATTGTCTCAAGGGTGTCGTTGGTCGTGGTGCCGCCGGCATTCTGTGACGAGTCCCGCCCGGCTTGGCTTTACATTCCATCGAGCTCTCAGCTCGAAGGATCCTTTACAGCCCCCTCCTTGCCGTAACTCCCAGGTGGTCCATCATCGCCAGCAACGCGCGCGCAATGACATGCATCATCATCTCATTTATGGGACATATTTAATGAGTGCCTTCTCTCCCTGAAGAGTCTTTGGGACTAGATTGAAGGGTGCTTTTGGACTCAAGGTACGCAATTTCTGTTCTGCGGGACCCACAGAGAAAACAATGGCAGAACTAGGAGCCTTCATCACACTTACGCACATCATTAGCGAGTGCGATGGGTCGTACAACACCCTGTTCGGGTGGCCACGTGGCAAGGCTCTCCTTCCGAAAATACGTATCCGCCCGTCGTCTGAAGTCTAAACAACAAGCATCAATCTACGCAGCACACGCAGGACACGACGGCCGCCGTACCGGGGAGTTCTTTTCCTGCGTCGCCTCGCACGAGAAGGAAGTAGAATAAATTGCCAAAGACCCCCACACGCGGACACCGGGACTCTCTCGCTCGGTCGCTAGGAAGCGGTGGAGCTAGGCCACGTGTGTTATGCAAATATACGTGTGGGGTGGCCACCATCCTTTAGTGATGAAATATGCATGAATTGCAACCAACTTGGCACATAGGCTTGGCCCGACAACGATAAACAACGGGGCGCACCCAGCTCCCGGCGGGGTCCACCTGGTTATCAGAGAGTTGCACTTCCACGGGGCGCATAGGATCGTCGTAAATTCAGAGAGCCTGCAATAATGGAATTAAAGTAGAGTCGATATCTTTACAACACACACCATTTCACAGCAAAACACTCACCTACCGAGAGAAAGGACACACCCGCGTAGCACACAGCTTCCGCACAGGATTTGTTTACGATTTCCCTGGACCCAAACGCGAGGCTCGAGAAATGTGTCGTACGAAGAGAGCGCCTTTAGTTGTTGGCTTCGTTTGGCCCAGAATTTATGGTGGTACGTGTTTCCGTTCCTAGAGCCTGCGGGCGAGTTACGTAAGTCCCGGCCACGACGACACCACACTGGAGTTGGCCCCGCCGCTAGCCCATTCTCTTGTGCATTATTGATTGCATCTCTCAGAGGCACAAAACAGCGCCGACCAGAAGCCGCCGACGTATATGTCGAAAGTTTTGTCAGTGTTTGTTTGTGTTTTTAACATCTTCTTTGGGAAGCGAACTTTTTGTTTAGTGTGCCATTACGGAATCGAAGCGAAAATAGAATCGGAGAATGCAGTCGCACGCGGGCAAGGAATCGATCGGCAACGAAGGCAACCCCAGCCAGACAAGGACCCCGAAGAGACAGGCGGGGGGCGATGCAACAATGTACATGACAAGCTACACAGTTAGTTTGACGCGCACGAGAAGGGTACACACCACATTATCGATCAATCGGGGCCATCCACCCCCGATTGGCTTTCCTTATCATTTAGCCAGCCGCCCGCGCCCGCCTGGAAGACACACTAATCAGCTGTACTTTGCGTGGACGGACACGACAAAAGCTCCCTTTTTATGCGCCCATCACCTCTTAAAGTACGAACAAACTTGTGACAAAAGAAAGGACGACACAATGGAGCTTTTACGAAGGCAGACCTTAGACAAATCGCCTTAGGCGCCCCGGACGTAGACATCCGCTCTGTACAACGATCTTAGACCTAGGCCTCCCCAGGAGGCCAGCGGCACGAGAGAAGCGAATGACAATGTTGCTGTATGAGATGGGGAGACCCCAGAACATGTAGAGAGGTCCCGCAAACACTTACCCGGCTCGTGGACGAGCGGATTGATTTGTTGCCGGCCGAGTTGCTGTGCGAGTGCGATTTCGGTTCCATCTGGGCAGCACACTGGACCGGGGCGCCACTGTTGGTGATGTGATCGGCCGGCAGCGACTCCGGCACCGTCTGCAGGGTGGTTCTCATCGTCGCCGACATATCGATCGGGCTGCTGCTGCTGCTGCTGCTGTGGGGGGTTGTTCAAAATTCTGGCCGCAGTCACGCGTATTTCGCTTCGTACACAACACTGCGTGTTTCTTCAACTGGTTTTTGTTACTTCACTGAACATCCTTCGCGTACTGCACCGAGTTTCACAGGACTCTCACTTTAGCGGGCCGGGGCGCGGGTTTATGGATGCTTGTTCCCTATGCCGCACACACGCGCCACCGGATGACACTACGTCCCGCCGGTAGCAACAAACCGGAAGTCATTGATGAAACGCCTTCAAAAAAGCTTCCGAAAGGCGGAACCCACGGGTGGGCTACTGGCTGGCTGGCTATGACCGGATGCTGCTCTCGAGGTTCCACCAGATGTGGCCTCGCTGCTCTCGTCGCGCTGTGCTCAGCAGTCAGCAGTGGTGCTGGGAGGTGGCAGTGGCGCCCGGGAAATGTTTTTCTTCTTCTTGATCACGCTCGGTACATCGTTTCCCATTCTCCTACGACGAGCGGACACACTTTCTAAGGCCGCGCAGCCTACAATCCCGGTCGCAGCGCCTCTCGCGGACGAACACCGGGACACGCCGGGGCAGCTTCCGCGGGACAGCCGTGCAATGCACACACACTCACACACTCACACGACTCTGTTCGGATCGATTCACCGTCCGGAGAGAGAAAATGAAACGAAAATTAAGGATTTGTTAGCCTAGCAAGTTGGGGAGGGAAAATCGGCTACGAAAATGAAACGAAATAATGGCCACCGACGGGCCACTATTACGTCGTTGGGACGTTCCCCCGAACGAAGAATTGTTTCCCGAAATGGTTCATATAACAATTTCTCGGCCCAAGGGGAACCATATCTAGCGGGCTCGGGAACGAGCGTGACTATCGTTGGGTCCTATCAACATGATTTATCAAAAACCCGGCGCGCGTGTTGTTGGGCACAGGTCGTAAGGACGATTACGTACGCGGACGACGCCCGTCGGAAAAGGAAATGCTACCACTGTCTTGGAGGCGGTCCCGTTCCCTCGAACAAGGAGGAAATCGAATCGATTATTGAAACGGATCACGGGCCGTTTTCTTCAAAACCCTACCCAAGGAGCACCCGTCGCCCCATGGACGTCCTACGAATCCTTAATTCTATTTTTAAAAGGACACTAGAACCGCAATAGACCCACGATTGGTCTGCCTCGCGGCGCCTGGGAACTATGGCCAACTGTCGAGTCGGCTCTACGATGAAGGTCCTTATCACACACGATAGTTCTCTCGTTTGAAGCCTTCCGGGGTCTCCTTCGGGCGGCATTAGGCTTGCGTTGATTTGCCGGAACCGGTCACAGCCGGCCCCGTCTCTGTTGCGTCAAATCATTAAAGGCTTCAAACAATCAAAAGGATTCCGCCTGTCTCAAAAGGTGCCCTCCTGGTTGACGCAATGCACCTTTAGGGACCTTTGGGGCCGATGTTGGAAATCTGGAAGAAAAACCGAAAAACAAACAATTAGTCACGAAGGGTCATTCGGGAGAGGGGAGAATTTGCATTTAAAAGATGGAAAACCGGGTCACGACACGGAAAACGAAGAGGATTTAGGACACGTCGGATGCGTTATTTTTCCGTATTCGATTTATCGATTTTCCATCGTCTCGCACAGAAGCCTACTCATCGCGGGATCGACGCTTGGTTGACAGAATTATCACATCGCCATAGAAACGCCGAGATTGATTGAAGCTAGAAGAGAGCATCTTTGATTATCGAGCACTATCGAGACTATTGATCCACGAGGTTGAGAGGAACTTGATTAGCATCTCTTCCAGTAGTGCACTCTCTCTCTCTCGCTGCTCGGGGACACATGGACTCCTGCTGCTAACGGGTTCGCAGAGGAGCTACAATCCATTATCCAATCAAATCCACCCCTAAGGCTCCGCATCCGAAGTGTCTGAAATCGAACCACGTACGCCGGAGATCAAGTTACAGCCCGCTCCCCGCTCATATGCTCCTTTCTCGCTTGACATCCAACACCCAGAGCACAGAAGTGGCGAATCGAAGAAGCCCGCGTTCGAGCTAAACTTGACATTACATACTCTGTTCTTGGGACGAGGCGGGCTCCCCATTCATCAAGTACTCATTGGCGAATCTGACGCATGACGTCGCTACTTCAAAGTTCCAATACAGTTTCCGGCGAAGAAATGGCGAACGGTTGGCGAAAGATGTGCCAGTGATACCTTCCACGAATGGATCCAGCCACAACAAGCTGCGCTCTTTTATCGGTGGCGAACTACGTCTTAAATTCTGATAGAATTCTAAAAATAACACCCTTTCCAGGACCCAGCCAGTCAGCCAGCCGTGATGGGGAGCGGGCAGATGTGTTTAAGGTTACAATTCGCACACACGCATCGGCGATTATCATTTGATCGAGCGGCCCCACATTATTAACATCCATAATGTCTTCATAATAATGAAATTTTTCGCTTAACAGGTTCTAGAAGAGGGCACCATCAGGCCTGTTATCGTTTGCAAAAAAAGGTGAAATCGGTGGCATATTTGTTGCACCGCCACCGGGTGGGTCGCCCCGTCGGCTGGTCCTTATGTTCCATGGCCTTCCACCGATTCGCCGAAGGAAAAACACGGTGGTAATAATCCAGCTCGCGCGCTCACCGTGACACGAAACTAATGGGGCTGTGGCTGGGGCTCGATGATAACGTGCAAAAAAAACGGCAGCACACTAATGCAAATCCTCACGTACGACACCGCCCCCGGGGGGGGTGAAGGTTGTGGTGCGTCCTCCTCCCCGTGCTATCATCCACCATCGACCGTGTTCAGTGTCAGCGGCGCCGCCAACAGTGCGAGGCGTGTCAAGCGTAACGCCACGTAACGCTGCCGCGAACTGGACCCCGACTTGGCGAGTCATAAAACAGAACTTTGGTCAAGACAGGCGGGTGGTGGCAGGCAGGCAGGCGGCAGCAGCAGCTGATCCGAACTGAATCAAATCGAGGCCGTCTCATTTCAGTGCACCCATAGTTTGGCCACAGACACAAACACGCATCGAATCGCAGTGGCTCCCTCTGTCGACCAACACATAACGCCGCGCGGTAAGCAACCCTTTTTGCTGATTGGATTAAGAGATCATACGGTCGAGGGAAATACACCTGAACCTGCCTGCCCGGGGGGACTACAGCATTACAGCATGATGGTGGACAAGGATTAGGGCTCCTTTAAGCGCGGATTGTTATGTAACGCTCGCCGCCCCGAAGCATCCACACGCTCGAGGACGCTCGAGGACACCGCTCCGTCCTGCGGCGCACTATCAAGCGAACGAGGAAGCGATTCACTATCGCTGCGCCACTCCTGCTGCTGTACGACGATGAAGGTCTCTTATTACTGAAGCGGCGTTCCGCATGTGCTGGAGGAGCGGCTAGCGATTGATTTTCTTTTCCGCCACTCTGCCACGAGCCCCGAGGTTCTACTTCAGTGCCAGCTCCCCCCGGCCGTCACGCACCCCGTGTGCCACACGGTATTTAAGGATACAGACCACCGCGTCACGAAAAGACCGCTCACCTTCACGGCACTTTTGGGAAAGGAACTTGAGTGTTGCCGCCACGCTTGGGTGAGCCGCCACCGCCTCTCGCTGAGCTGCATCGAGGCGTGCGTTTTTGAAACGATCAATAATTCACCATCACACGATCGATTTATGAATCGAAATACATCGACCTGGGAGAGTCTTGTTTGTCCAAGAACTGGGTATGGGACGACGACGGGTTCGATGTGGCGCAAAATTTTAATTAAAAAGAATTTAATTTCAACCCAGCCCCAGCTCTGTCTGGGGAGGGCTAAGTGACGTATTTATGGGTCATGATAGCGCCGCCCGAAGGCCGATTGCGTGCCAGCCGGCCGAGCCTTCTCGAGCCAACTCGTGGAGTTCTCGGTGCCTAGGTGCGACCGCGACACGAGATTTTATTTAAAAAACACGAATAAAATAAATGTATTTGGTTTGTAACATGGGTTGAAATCGGCGGAACGCCATCATAAAAAGATCCTTTCATGGCCAACATGAGCCAGCAGGGAATAGGAAATAGTCACATGGTGACGCGCGTACCAACGTATCCCTTTTTCGGAAGGCCATCGCGGAACGGCTTTTGCAACACTTTTTGGTCACCCATATTCGGGGAACTATCGACCAGTGCCGAATCGCAAACAGGTTGTTGTCGAACGGATCACTTCGCCCGGCGTCGTTTCTCGTAAGGAACGGTGCCGCCCTTACTAAAAAGGTATAGTCCCCGCGCGTCCTTGACTTATTGATAGAACCAATTTGAATCGCTCACTAGAGCGCGCTACTGGCCACCCCGAGAACTGGCGCCTGGCGACAGCGCACTCCCCCCCTCAATGCTACTTCCGAGAACCGGGGACGGGACGGGACCGGTTGCGGTGCGGTGCGGACACTAATGACTTGCACAAACTGTCGTTTCCCTGATTTACGCAAACACTTATCATTCCCAACGGACCGCGGCGCTGCTGCGCGTGCGCGGATGACAACAAACATCATCATCATATTTCACCGATCCGCGCGCGGACCGATCTCTCTGGGCTCTGGGCAGCATGGAGGAGCCTGGCGCTTCCGGCGGTCACCTCCGGCCAAGCGAGCGCCATTGAAAGCCACTCAAGAGAAAGCTTTTCGATGCGAAAATTCGCAAACGGTTATCATTCACACTTTTTTACGCTTGGCAGCCCCGCCGGTGAGGAAAAGCGGACTGGGGAAAGAAAACTCACCACCTGGCCCCGTCGGCCCCGGTCCCGTCCTCTGGCCAGACTAGGAAACAGGAAAAACTAGATTGATGAATTTAACGAGCGTATCCTACGCGAGCGCCATTTTATGCAGCACTTCTCTTCTGATGTGTGGTGATCGTCTCTCGACGAATATGTGTTGTGTGTCCGTTTTTCTCTACATTCCCCAAACCCGGACCGGCCACTTTGCCGGCTGGGAGCTTCGAGAGTCATCCGGTGAGTACCGCGCGACAACGGTGCCACGCTTCTTTCCGGTGTCTGGCAATCTTTCGACCGTACTTAACTGCAACTTTCTTTTTGTTTCGATTTTCCTAGAAACTTATTGGCCACAACATGGTTCTCAACAACCGGTTCTAGAAACGCAGCGCAATTCTACAGTGGAGTATCGCCCTAAACGCGGGCATCAAAGTGCTGAGCTAGCTGGTGGCCCCCGAAAGGCCTCCAAAGGTTGCGTTGCATTACGAAACACCCTGCATTGCCGATTTAAAATAAAGAACGAAAAAAAGCTCATTCATACATCGCGACATACGATACACCGGTTTATGTACGCGCCCCGCTGCTGCTGCAACCTGCGCGGACAGCTTAAAGCCACAAAACATTGGGGCCTCGCGCACAGAGACACGGTGTCGGAGCCATGTTTTTGTTGCATGATTGCGGTTCGCGACCAGAGGAGCATTGCGCAAGGGTAGCCGCCGCCGCCGACGCCGCCACACGCAGGTGGCAATGCCGCGTCGTGCATCTCCCGCTCCGGTTGCTTGTCGTCGCCGTAGTCGTTGCGGCTGACCTCACAATCCGGAGGGGCTCTCTCGTGTGGTCCGAACCAGGTCCTTCCGTGGCCGCCCCCCGCGTGTAGGTTTCTATTTTTGCCCCGCGGTTACGCGACGCAGTAGCAGAAAGTAGTAGAACCCGTTTGAGGTCCGCGCGCCCTACACAGGAGTGGTGTGCATGTGGTGATAACAGTGTTGGTGTGGTGGTGATCAACAAATTAGTCAAGAAAGTCCCGCGAGGCACCGACTTCCGGAGTCCGGGCGACCGACCACCGACCATCTTAATTACTGCTTCCCGGTGGAACGAAGAAGAGCTAATAATCATCGCGACAGGGTTCGTTGATCGGTTCGTCCCACTCTCGGGTGTGTCCCCTTCCTGCCTCTTTCAACTGTCACACCTGTCGGAAGGCGGAACAAAAATAGGCCGATTAAGGACTTTCGTCAGGAAAGGGAGAGGGCCACCGTCTGCAGCATAAAAAGTGAAACCTCTTCGGTTCCCACGGTGATCACCGAGGCGTGGCGGTACCCTCTTACACCGTGGAACCAAAAAAACCATCGGACATCAACGAACCCGCGCCTGCACTCGAGTTTTGGTACAAAAACACAACCTATGTGGGGCAACAACGCGCACTATTGCTTCAATGTAGCGCGCGGCTGGCCAGCGATTGTTGATAGCAACGCAACATCTGTGTTGCCAGAAACATAGCGCAAACAGGCAAAAGGGCCCCCCAGCGCTGAACCCAATACGTGCCAATGAAACGTTAAATAATAATTGTGTGTGTTTTTTGTCCTCTCTTGTTGGTCGGTCACCGATTGCCAAAACAACAACCGCGCGAGAACTCCATGCGGAGGGATGTTTATGTTTTGTTTACGTGCTACAACCGATCACGGCTTAATCTGGTCGGGAAGTCACGATTCGTACCCGCAATTCGAATCCTGCGAGAAGAGCTCCTGATCCGAATCTGAATCAAGAATTCGTCGAAAACGGTGCAACGGTGGGTCGCATCATCACCCTCATTTCACTATCGGAACACTATTGGAGATGGGGTCACAAAGAGATTGATGGCACTGCTGCTGCTGCTCCGAGTGATGATTTGGGTCATCGAATCTCGAAGTACCTTCCGTTCGCTCGACGCCGTTGAACTTGGGCACGGCGAAACACAGGAAGTGCCGACACATCACACGTTGATGATGACCGACGGTCCGGAAGAAATGGGCCATACGAAGCACGGCCCCAGCATAGGGCGCCTCAGCTCTGCGCGGGCTGCGGCCCTCTTAAATGAGGTCAATAGTCACGGATAGCTTACTCTCCGCCGTATCGCTGCGCGATTGAGGGCCCGCACGACTCAGACCGACCGCGTTTTGTTCGCTGGGTTCGAAAACACGTAAAACTCTCTGGTTCACAACAAAGTGCACCATAAAGCCATAAATCTTAGAGAACAGACCCCAAAATGTGCCGCAGGTCACCTTTCTTTTCAGTTGCAGCCTTGTTGCTGGCCACACATTAGTCTCTCTTAAACGTTCAATTTGAAGGATCAAAGTTGGCGCCAGTAACTGTAATCGATTCCCAAGCGCACGTCACACATAAGTCCACGGAAGGTACACAACGACGGTGGATCGTATGGCCAACGGGTACAGAACATCTTGAATTGAAAGTCAGATGCCGAGGGAAACTTCACTTTTAGCTCGACAGGTAACGATGTTATTGGCACAGAGCTGAAAATGAGTGAATAGAGAAAGAGATGAAAGCAGGCTCTGTGGGTATGTGTGTGAGAGAGAGCGAGAGCGTAAGAAGTTTGGCTACTAAATCCAATCTAGATCCCATCGTATAAACGCCAGCGGGTGATTACGTTCCCTTTTTACGCTTCTCTTCGACGGGTTGGCTGGCCGTAGGCGCAACACAACATTGCCGCGCTGCTGCCACGCAGATCCGAACCCATCCAAATTCGCCCCGGACCGCCAACACGCCCGCCGCACATTCCGCGGGTTCAACCCATCGCGTAGAACCCCCCTCGTAGCTGCGACGGCCGCCGCGCGGTGGCGTGTGTTTCTCGCTGACGTCAAAGGAGAAAATAACGTCGTAAAATAAACTCTCACACCCACCACAGAGTGCGCTCGCGATGTGGATCGATGTTGAATGGCGGGCGTTCGTGGCCGGCGCCGAGGTGAGGTTCCCCAATGGCAGAAGGACTTCCTTCTCTTTGTATGTGTGCATTTCAACACCTTTTGCGCGTTGAAACAATGTATGCTGTAGAACATGGAAACAACCACCAACCAGAGAGTCCATTATCACCGTCAAATTGACTTCCACAAAAAATAAATAACTCACAAAGTAGCTCCGAATCGGCCGGTCAGCTAAAAATGCCAAATAGAGAACACGCGTTAGGCGGCGTTGTAGTGACCTTTGCAAATTGTCACATTGTTCATTTTGGCAGCATGCTTTGCTCGCTGAAGGATAAAAAGAAGCGTCAAAACGTCACCTTAGAGTAGAACCACTCACTGTAAACCCGTTACAGGGCGTTTCATGTGAGAAGTTGAAAAGTATGACTCACGCATACATAACAGGTAAAAGACGGGCGGCCGTCGTAATTCATAAGAAAGCCCAAACAGCCAACCTGCCTGCATCGAAGCGATCAAGCGCTAAAAAGGGTGAAAAAAGAAGAGCCGTAGAGTACATTATTCACATCCGCCCGATAGAACGAATTCTTACCGAAGGAAAAGCCAACGAAAACGGTAAACGCGGAGAACGCGAAACCGAAGCTCAAAAAACACGAAACCAGGCACAGACTGACAGGCTATAGGGTAGGCTCTGCTGACCATTTAACGGACACGCGGCGGGGAATAAGCCCATCGTCATTACGGGGTGGCGAAGGACGAGAGAGAGACAGAGAAGGCACACACATCCGCTCTCATACGCAACAGTCACCCAGTAGGCCCCGTAGGCGTATGCATGGGCTGCATAATGGGCTCTCTGTGGCGGCGCGCCCACCGACCAGCGGAAGTGTGAAAAGGTGGCCAAAGGAAACTCTCCAAGGAAACTCTGAGTAACCTTTTTTTCCATCGCCTAGCAACTACTCGGAGTGTGGTACCGCCGCCATCGTAGTAGCCCCCGGGTGGGCCGAATCAGTCGGAAAATCGACACAGTATTGCGACAGACGCGTCGAGACATAAACGCGAATGTAGGTCGGACGGCGACAGTGGCTACTCTCTCGATACCCTCTCGTTGGGTGAAGAACTTCAGTGTTATTCTTGCGGAAATCGCTCATCACCGGTGAATGGGGAAAACGATGCCCTCTTCGAAGCTGCCAGCTGTGATGCTTCCTTCTGTGTGCTGCCCAGCAATACCGATCTACAATCAAAGTTTTAGCATTAAAAAGAATGGGAATTACCTCAACAACAACAGTCGGCCACAAAGGGAGCACTGTTTTTTAACAACCCCGTATCTGCATCACGAATCGCCGACGTTGTCACAACATCTTGCCGAGGATCCCGCTGGCGCGTATGCTCTACGAGACGTCTTGCACCAACACAAACAAGCACACAGAGCAGCGGACCTTGATCGGAGGGGTTGACTTTGCTTCCTTTCTGACTCTGCTCTGAGTCAAAAAAATAGATTCTTTTGCGGGTTTTTTCAGTTACTTCTTTCGACGCGCAGCTTTTCTCTCGAGCGAGCGTAACACATCCGTTTTCTCTGCCCACTCGGGGAGGGGGGGGGGCTTATGCTCTCTTTCTTCACCTACACCTTACACACCGAAAACAGATTGCCCCTGTGGATGATGTTCCAAGTTCATTTCACACCTTTTTCGAGCATATTTTACCTCCTTAACTACTACTGCCCACACATACACGCTCACGTATAGCCGAGAAAACGCACACACAGGGGCGTGATGACGACCGGAGTTTGGGGGCAGCAAAAAAAGTGCCCGAAGTGCATCGCACTCCCCGCATTCAACTTCTCTTTTTTGCAGCTTCCTTGCAGCGGCGGAAAACAGCGTTCTCCTACACAGATGTCCGTGCGTTTGCGGTGCAATTTGGAACTATTTTGCTCGATTTTCGCATTTCTAGCTGCCGCTGATGGTGATGCTGCCGCTTTACGCTCACTCTCACTCAAAGAGCTGTTATTACCGGGTGAGTGAAGAGAATGCACACCACGCTGGGCCCACTTTCGAGCGGAATATTTTAGCTAATTTTCTCTTCAATTTTCCCTGCGTCCATCCTTCCACGGCACGGTCCGCACCAGGAGAGAGGTTGTTGGTAGTCGATGGTTTGTGATTGTCTATCACCACTTTTCGAGCTCTGCGGTGTGCTCTCGCGTTCACCAACACGAGCAAAGCCGCTGCCGGGTTGTGACAACTGGCGCACCACAAAGTCAGAGGTTGGTGTCAGTTTCACCACGCACACATACGGAGCGATTCGCGTGCAAACGGAAAAGCGCAGGAAGTGCTAGACATCCGACGGACGGCCGGAGATGATGCTTTTCAATCTCTCGCCTAGCCCTAGCCTAGCAGTGCGTACAGGTTCTCCTTGCTTGACTTGCCCCCACACGGGCCTTTGTGTGCGTGTCTTCACCGTGGTCACCAGCCCCCGGACAGCTCTTCGCCTTATGGCCCGTCGTCTGACAGCAGGGCACCACGGTCTCTCACTGTTTGCATTGGTCCGTAAAAGGATTAATCACAGCAGAGGTTGCTCCGATCACTTTGCACACATCGCCGCCACAGGTTTACTTCTTTCACCATAGACCCCAACAATCGGGGCAATCGATGTAGCCATGCCGCGCAGCTTTCCGGCCGATCCAATTCCGATTTTTACTTTCTTGGGCCCTCATCTACGTCAACATCCGGCCGTAAGAGGCCACCCCGGACTCGTGTACCGTATTCCAGGAGTGTATCGGTACCACCTTTCACCAACAATGCTCTTTTTGGCCGCGCGGGAGAGAGAGAGAGAACGAAGCGCTCTCGATCCGTGCTCCGAAGAGAGCGCGAGAGAGGTCCGCCGAAGAAATTCTTCAAGTGGAAGGAAAAGAGCGCTCTGAAAAATCCCCGTTGCTCCCAGCAACGGAACAGAGACTGTGGCAAAATTAAGGACAAATTCACAGTTCGAGGATGTTACGCAGCAACCTGGTTGACGGAATATGTCCAGGGCACATTTTATCCACCGCGAAGGTGTGTTCCATTTTCCGGCCACCAACCAACCCATTCAACGTCTGGGCTCGGTGCCCGCATCACGCACACGCACGCACGCACACACCCCTAGCTAGGAGGACTGCTTTGCTGCGAGATTTAACCTTTTTCGCTTCACTGCACCCGCCAACCAGTCTAATCGCCACCCGTTCGCGAATGGCCACCAAATGTGCTCCAAATCTAATTCAGACACCTACGGCCGTCGCCGCACACCGAGAGAGAGCCCACAAAAGCCACGGGTCACGAACCAGTGCAGGGCGAGCGGGGCCACGCCACGAACGAACGAACGATAACCTAAATCGGAACGACGGACCGAGCGTTCCGGGGACGTCGTTAAATTCACCGCGTTCCCGGGAAAGAGATCACTTCAAAACGACCAGACTGGGTTGGGCTAGGAAAAACAAAATATACCCGCGACACACTATGCTGCGACGACGACGGTAGAAGTAGACATTTTGTTTTCACGGCGAGCGTTTTGACGGAGTACTGGCTCTTTTCTCACCGGACAAAATGCTCCGAACGCACACAGCCAGAGCCGATGAAACCACTTCACCGCAAAACTCGCGACAATGCTGTTGGCCTTGTTTGGCCAACGGTCTGGGCGAGAAAGAGACGCCAAGGGGTTTCGCTGCACAAAGAGAGGGCGAAAAGAGTAGCAGGCGAAATCGCTCAACAGGGTGATCCTAAATTGGCACATGTTGCATTTTTTCTAATAAAAGATATTCGCTTTAACTTAATTTCACTGAACTTCGGAAGTTTAATAACAAGTTTAATTACGAAAAATGTCAAAAGTAGATTAGGATGCTCATTACAATTTTATCCATAAAGTTGCTGAAAATCTCGATCCTTTTGCTTCGAAATAGTTTGAAAAGCATAAACTAAGTAATACTTTGAGTAAATTTAAATCTGTTGGATCTTTCAACGAATTCTTCCTGATATAATATGGTCCTCGGTTCGTGGACGATATCATTTCAAGTTTGGCAGCTGAAGCATGTAAAGTCAGTAAACATGTTTTATTTGCGTACGGAAGTTTGATTTGCGCTTTTTATTCACATGGAGTCTCATCCGTTATCACATGGATCAAACAAACTGCTGCCAGAGAATTTGCTGTTCAATACGCAAAGGCCGAAACCGGACAGGGACTACGTAGTATTTTGCTACTATCATTATCATTACCCTTTCTGCAAACGGTTGGACCGGTTTTAAAAAGGGGGTCCCGCACTCTCCGAGCTGGATCTCGCATTCTCTTTTGCCTCTCGCGTGCCGGGACACGAACCAGACTCCGAGAGAGCAAGGGTTCCATAACGAGATTTAATTTGTCCGTGGTCGTGGCCGCCACAAGTTTGTTATTTGCAAATTACCGGCTCAGTATAGACCACACCGCGATCCGAGTTATGCTTAAAAGAATGTAGTAAACCCTTTAAACCGTTTGACCGGAATATATGGCGGGCCTCTGGCGGATATGTGGCCGCGATAGTGCACTCCATATGGTACCGGTGAGAGCACCGGCAGGTTGGCGATCAGAAACAACAGTTCCGCCCAGGGTCATCGATGCCGCTGTGACATCCCCAAGGTGGTCCGGAACTGGTGTGGAAGCAAGCGTGACCGGAAGTGAAACCGGGAAGGGTTGTAGGACGAACGACAGTTTCGAGATTGGAGCCATCGAAGGGAGCTCGATTCCCACGATCCGCTCTGTGTGTTTGCAATCAACATACTTCTTCTTCCAACGGAATTCGTGTCCGCGGCCGCGATAAGCCGCGCGCCTGTGTTATGCGTAGCGGCAATCCGTTGTGCAAATTCTCGCGTTAGTTGCGGTTCGTATCGCGTAGGGTTAACCACGCGCCCCGCTCTGTTATCAATTAACAGCTGTGCCATTCGCGTCGTTTACGCGAAGAAAGTGAAATTCGAATTCCGCTGGATATTGAACTAAGTGGGGGATGTAATTTCCGTTACTTAGAATGCCTACCAAAGAGAGCAGCCAACCGACGAGCGCAACGTGGCGACCATCGCCACGCTTTTTGCCAGTTTCATTCAACAACGATGAGGTAATATTCGGGAACGGGAATCAGAGGGAGCATCAATTACGCACAAGAAATCGGTTATTTGGAACGATCCACTTGAAGAATGGCGAGGCGCACACAACCTTATCGGTTGATCGGGTTTGTCGCTGAAGGTTAACCAAGCCGGGTCACGGTTACATTAATCAGTCCTTGTCGAAGCGTTCGGTGTCTTGTTTAACACGTGTTTTACGACGTTAATATTGCTTGGAAGTGCTTGGAAACACCTGGCCAAACATGCCTCATGTGGCTCAACACACAACGGTCAATAAATAGAAGAAACTAGGCTGGTGGTTGTGTTGTGCAAAACTATGGCTATCGCCAAACATATGCTAGGCTTTTTGTTCCGATCCATGACTAATCTAGGGCAAGAATAAAATCAAACGGAAAATGGTTGTCCTCCTGGGTACAGCATAAGTCTGAGTCATGTCCCTCACAGTATCTAAGAATCGCTCCTTCCTCCTCGGCAGCCCGTGTATCAACCCTCCGAAGGGCATCAAAACTTCTATCAACTGCGGCAAGCCCACCTCGAGCGGGGGACCCTTTTCGAGGACCCGGACTTTCGCGCGTCAGATGCGTCGATCGGCATCCCGTCGGTCAGGAACGTTCAATGGAGACGCCCACCGGAGATTAGCAAGCAGGCGCTCTTCTTCGTCGACGGAGCGTCCCGGTTCGACATCTGCCAGGGTGCGCTGAACGATTGCTGGCTGCTGACGGCGGCCGCCAACCTAACCACTCACCCGTGGCTCTTCCGACGGGCCATACCGGAGGACAATAGTTTCGGCGGAGGCACGTACGCCGGCATATTCCATTTCCGGTTCTGGGAGTTTGGTCAGTGGGTTGAGGTGGTGATCGACGATCGGCTGCCGACGGATGGCGATGGACAGCTCATTTTTGGGCGCTCCAACAAACGGAACGAATTATGGAGCGCCCTGCTCGAAAAAGCGTACGCAAAGTTTTACGGTTCGTATGCGGCCCTCGATGGTGGGACGGCCCGCGAAGCGATGCAAGATCTGACCGGGGGGTTGACGGAGTTTTACCAACCGAAAAAGATGCCCGACAAGGAGGACCAACTGTGGGACATTCTTTGCAGTGGGTTCGAGGCGGGATCCATGTTTGCGTGCAATCTGAAGGTAAGATGGTGCTGGATTTTAAGTTAGGTGCGATGATCATGCTGCCATTTTTTCAGAGTGACCCGACGGGGGAGAACGTCGCGACGAAAGATGGTCTGCTGCGAGGACATTCCTATTCCATCACCAAGCTACACGAGCTGGTCGGTCTGTACAGTGAAGCCGACCGTGTGCGGTTACTTCGCATACGGAATCCGTGGGGCTCGGGCGTTGAGTGGA
Source organism: Anopheles bellator (assembly GCF_943735745.2). Taxonomy (NCBI): domain Eukaryota; kingdom Metazoa; phylum Arthropoda; class Insecta; order Diptera; family Culicidae; genus Anopheles; species Anopheles bellator. Next base: position 3,606,433 of record NC_071285.1, on the reverse strand, counting down.
ACGGTCGCTGGAGTGACAAATCGCGCGAGTGGAAGACGATCAACGGCGCCGAACGGAAGCATCTCGCACTGACGATCGAGAACGATGGCGAGTTTTGGATGGATCTGGGCGATTTTATGAAACACTTTGATCGAATGGAAGTGTGCCATCTGTCACCGGAAATGCATAGCTCGGAGGGTGACGCCGACGGCGGAACTGGTCCCGACCCGACGGAGAGTGAGTTCCAGTGGCAGCTACATTCGCTCGATGGTCAATGGGTTCGCGAAACGACGGCCGGTGGCAGTGCGTCCAACTTGGACACGTTCGTCATGAACCCACAGTACACCATTCACATCCAGGAATCGTCCCGCAGATCGTCCGTGGTGATCGCGCTAATGCAAAAGTACCGCCGAGCCGACGCGCTACACAGCCTCACGATTGGCTTCATCGTTTATCGTGTCACCAGGGAAGACCTTCGGTTGAAACCGATACCGAAAGAGTTCTTTCAGCAGCACGATCACGCCATCGTCGGTAGCTCGATCTTTATTAACGCCCGCGAAGTCAGCTGCCGGCTTTCGCTGGAACCGGGCCACTACCTGGTCATCCCCTCTACGTTCGATCCCGGCGAGGAGGGCGACTATTTGCTTCGAATCTTCACCGAACGCTGCAACACACTGAGTGAGAACGATGCGATCCTCTGTTTCGGTACGATCGACGATCGGATCACCGAACAGAGCCCACTGTTTGACACACCTCGCTGGCCGGTGCTGGCCGATCAGTTCTACAGCTGCGCCGACAAGGGCGAGCAAATTGACCAACGGGCACTGCAGGAGATCCTCCGGAAGCAATTCTTTTGCCGAATCGACACCCGGCCGGGTCGGCGATCGAACGACACCAAACCGCAGATGAGTTACTCGCCGTGGCGAAAGATGTGGTCCTGTTTGCTCCAACTGTGTGCCTGCTTTTGGGTACGGCCGACCCCTTCTAGAACCAACCTGCCGGTGGAGCATGGAGATGACAACAACCATGAGAGGGTTGAGCTGTTGGAGCGCATTGCGGAGTTGCTCATGAAACGCACGGTCGGTGGTGATGGATCGACGCTGGGTTTTGAGCACTTCCGTACGATCGTGCGTGATGTGTATCACTGGGAGATGGCCTTCCGGTTGTACGATGTTGATGGTAGCGGAACACTGGACCGACGGGAGCTGCGTCAGGCATTGCGATCGTCCGGCTTTAACGTCAACAATAGGATCCTCTGTAAGCTTCTGCGAATGGTTGTGGAGCTGAATCGTACCCACATCGAGCTGATTGACTTTGCGCTGTGTGCTGCCGAATGCCGTAACACGATAGGTGAGAGGTTGTTGTGTAGCTGAGACTCGCCAAATTTACTTCATCCGATGCTTTTCGTTTCAGATTTACTTCATCGCGAATGAGCTTAAGCGCGTTTGAGAGTTGCGTGTTGGTAAAAGCTTGTACTTCAATAAAGGTTCACATTTCGACGATTACGCTTAACAATTGGTGTCCCCCAACCGGATCCTGTGGATCCGGGTCCGTTCCCCGGTTTGTGCATTAGTGATACGTTAAACACCAAAAGCTCGCATTGTGGACCCGCAGTCTTACGGCAGTACGGCATAATTCCCGTTCTAAGAATAAATTGTCTTGGCTATCCATTCCTCGAGCGTGAAGCGCGCCACGTTCTGGTTGCCCAAGTCCTTCGCACGGAAAGCATCTGTTTGGGGATGGAGAAGAAGCGCGCCGGGTTATGTGGAATCATTCGCCTTTCGTCCACCTCTCGTGGGCTTACCAAACATGGTGCGGATCTTGACGGCACAGGTGACAAAGTCATCGAACCAAATTTCACCTTCGCGCGAACCGTACCGGTGCATCAGCATGTTTATGATGTGATTGTTGAGACTGTATCCGGCCGACTGGAGGGCGGCCCGCAACTCGAACGGATTGATGCGACCGCTTTGATCCTGATCGTACTGCTTGAAGACGGCCTTCCAGCGCGCGATCTCCGATAGTAGTTTCTGGAACTCACTGAGGCCCAGCTTGCCGGATCCATCCTCATCCAGCATGGCCACCATGGCACGGCAAGCGTCCTTCGAGAAGCCCGGATTCGAGGGATCAGCTACAAATCGAACGAAGGATTAGAGCTTCCTCAAGCTGTCCCGCGTCATTCGAGCAACTTACCGCGCGTTTGTGTGGCACTTTCGCTAAGCATTAGGTCCGCTTCTATACCGGCCGCGGTGCCTCCGTTTAACGCGGGGCGGTTATCGCCACCGGCCAAGTTCCGGAAGAACGTTTGCAGCATCGGCCACATGCCACAGATTTCGTTCCGGATGCTGGCTGCGTCCGAGTTGCCGGACGGGTCTTTCTGCGGTGGCACCGCGTAAGTTTGGTACGTTTGCGAGATGCCCCGGGCCGCCTTGGCAATGTCCTCACGGAAGCACCGATCCAGCACAAGCTTCAGCTCCATCCAATCGACTTCTGCGTCTTCTCCGGCGACCTCCACAAACAGCCGTTCCATGGCCGCTCGCTGCGCATCGGTTACCGTCGAATCCTGCGGGAGAAAGACCGGGCACCATGAGATCGCGAATTTCCACGCACACCCGAGAAGCAGTGGCCGGCGACTTACATTCGACGGTTTCGTTGGTGTCATTGCTTTAGCATCCGGTACCTTGTTTGAAGATGAAATGTTATTTACAATGCAGGATCTCCAACCGGGCATGATCCCATGATCCCCCACTTACCGTCGGTACCGAGTCCAGTTTGATGAGGCTGTCGTTTTCCTGCAAATTGCTCGGGCACTCGGAGAACACCCGGATCATGAACTCGCCCTCCTCGTTCGGATCGAACGTTGAGGGCACGATGACGTACGTGGCAGGCGGCAGCCGAAACCGGCAGGTCACCTCGCGCAGGTTGATGAACGTGGACTTGGCAGCACTCAGGTGGCTAGCGAACCAGTCGCGGGGCAGTGGTTTTTGCTGCAGGTCACTCGGCTCCACTCGGTACAATGCGAACCCGATCGTCAGACAGGCGATGCCCTTGTTTCGCTTCGATCGGCGGTTCTTCTGGATCAACGACACGATCAGTGTACACTGCTGCTCGTCGTCGTCCTCGTCCGGATCCTCCAGCCGGATCACATACTGGGGATTGTGCCAAAACGTCTCCAGAAAATTACGGCAACCGCCGGCCGTACTGCCAATCACCCATTCGCCCTCGAACGACGACTGGCGCCACCCGAACCGGCCCTCTCGCTGCGCGATCGGACAGTCCGGACTGAGGTGGCACATTTCGACCCGATCGAAGTACTTCACAAAATCCGGATACGACATCCAGAACTCACCGTCCACCTCGAACGTGAGGCCAATCGCACGCTTCGTCTCCTCCTTGATGAAGCCCCACTCGGCACTCTTGTCCGACCACGCGCCGTTCCACTCGTTCTCGTTGCCCCACGGATTGCGCAGACGGAGCAGCTGGATCTTGCCCTTCACCCGGGGCGTTTCTATGTCCACCGCCTGCGCCTTGGTGATCGAGTACGCGTGGCCCTTCACCAGCCCTTGCGCTGTCTCCTGTTCCATCTCCCCGGCACCAGCCTCGATGCTGCAGGCAAACATGGCGAGGTTGGCGCACCCCTTCTCGATCCTCTCGAACAGATCCTTCGGAGCGCCCTTCATCTCGTAGCCCTCCGTTAGGCCACCGGTAAAATCCTCCATCGCTTCGCTGGCCGTTCCACCGCTGAGTGCTTCGTACGATCCGAACAGCTTGGCATACGCTTTTTCAAGCAGTGCACTCCAGAACTCGTTCTTCGCCGACGACTTGATGTACGCCAGCTGACCGTGGAGTGTCGGCAGACGGTCGTCCACCACCACGTCGTACCACTGGCCGAAGCGCCAGAAGCGGAAGTGGAAGATACCGGCGTAACGCGCGTTCCCATCCAGCCCATCGTTATCGTCCGGGACGACACGATGGAACAGGACCGGATGCACGGTCAGATTGGCGGCCGCCGCCAGCAGCCAGCAGTCACCGAGCAGGCCCTGCTGGATGTCGAACCGCGAGAAGCCATCGGACGAGAAGACGGCACCCGGATTTAGTTCCCGTGGGCGCATCCATTTGAACTGACTCGAGCGGCTGGTCAGGCGCGTCACGTTGAGGGACGAATCGTCGGCCGGGAATTCGGGATCCTCGAAGAGGGTGCCACGGCGCAGGCACTCGTCGCGCAGTTTGTAGAAATCCTGAACGCTCGTCGGCCGGAGCGGGTCCGGTTTGAGAGTAGCTTTCTACAATAGGGAACCAGGAGCATTTCTGAGGTGTTGGGCAAACAAAGCTGGGCTACTTTTAGTGGCCATTTCCGCAGACTCGCGCGGCATTAAAATTCGCCCGAGAAGTTACTGTGAACCTATTAGTCTAGCGTTTCGTGGTAGCGTCGGGAGGATCGTTGAAATAAAACGATCCCATTGTTGGAAATAACATATCCAATGAGAGAAAATCGAGGTTCTATTCCGCAAGAATCGATTAGAAGCGGTACGTCGTTTGAAAACAGAATCATACTCTTGTTATCAAGGGGGACACAGCATGCAAGAGAGCACACAAAGCTAGTATCGATCGTCGGTGTCAACGATTTAATGATGGGGCACACTAACCCGCACCGTTCATTATCGGATTCGTTGCGCAACCTGTTGCGCTTCCATATGGCCTTGATTGGGACACACTCACTTGCTCCCGCGTTAGCATCGGATTGCATCGGAACGGGTGGTAGTGTTCCGGGCACCATTAGGCACACGCATCTCTTGTCAGCACGAAACCGCGTGAACCGCGCACCATGCTGTTAATCGGAGTTTAGGGGGTCTGTGGCGTGAAAAGTCACCAGACAGTGGCGGTTCTTTGTTGCTTTGTTGCTGATAATTCTTTGTTGCTCTGCGTTGTCGCCTGTTGCGAGACGTGAGTCAACCCGACCCCCCCATGGGGACCGCCATAAACCGGGCAGGCCCGGCCCGCTTCCGCCATGTGAGGGTTTTTCATAATTAAATTCGCCGCACGGTCTGGGGAATTTTCCGGACTTTCCGGAACGCGTGGTCAAGTGAATTAGATCGTCGCACCCAATCGTAGGATGGCCTGATATGGAATTATTATTGTTGATGTCGTTCAAATTGAAGTTAGAACGCCGGCGTCAACGAACCGGTCTTGGTCAGATAGCTAATCATGTTTACTATTCGGGAACACAGCTTGCAGGCGAAATTATATTGGCAAACAGCGAACCAGCGAACTGATAAGAGAGCCAACCACCGAAACCGGCCCAGCATCGCCACCGCAATCTTGTGCGCAAGAGAACGGCTCTTAAAGGACAAACCGGGCGCAATTATAACGAAAAGCACCGCGAAATCAGAAGGAGCTCGCAAAAAACCTCAAAATAAACCGGTTCACCGGACGCGAAAACTACATAAAGCGGTAATCAAGAAGGGAAGCAACAACCTTCGCCGCGTTCTATCGGTCGCGGATCGTGTTCTTGTTCTTGGCACCTCCGCGCTCTGCCACGGTCACGGTTACCGCACTTCGAAGGTCGCCCGTCTGCTGGTCTGTTTCCTTCTAGGCCTAGGCCACCTACCCCCTTCAATAAAACCTGCCATAATTCTCGCACGGCCATTCAACGGAACCGTCTTCCGACTTGAACGGGGTGTGCGAACTAAGGAGTCGCAACCGTGGTGACCGTGTTGGCCCACAAACCCCCCAAAACAAACACATTGTAGTTGCGCGCACTTGACACTGTCTAAATTTAAACCACAGCTCCACAGCACGGGCCAAAGGATGGACACGCGATCCGCGATCCTTGGTGGTGATCCTCTCCTGTCTAACGCCACACTTACGCCATGCCGATCGAACTCCACCGGCAGGAATCGGGTCCTCGACTGATGGAGCGTCGTTTTGCCGGTGACCGTCACTGTCGCCAGCCCGATTCCTTGCCCCTTGCTGGGCTCCACCACCGGTCGTGTGATGCGCGTTGGGGCCGGCATTTGTCAGTCGTCGGAGACACAATCTACTTCCTCGTCCACTCGAACTACTAACGGGCGGATCGGTGCGAATGCCCCGTCGAACCGTTCAGGACGCTGGACGCAATCGAACTGAACGCGCGCCGTCCGCCGCCGTAAGATGTTGATCGCGCGGGTTTTTTCGCATCCTTCGCATCCGAACCAGGGTACACCGAGGCATCGTGACCGAGCGTCTCTTCGGGTGGCCACGATTCACAAACAACGGCCGAAGCATGGTGGCAGCCAAGCATAAAAAAACGCGTCGCGCCACATCTGTTTAATGATAAGCCAAAAACCAACACAGTGCGCGGATGTGCGTGGATTCGTGGATTTGCGTCCGGGTTACGTTTTCGTATTGGCGCCCCCTTTGGTGGCCACCGATTAATTTGAATTCGGCGCATCCATTAGAATCGTAAAGATATTCGGAAGGTCACAATAGGTTGTCGACGTGCTGAGAATAGAAGCGGTGCTAGAAAGATAATCATTTTCTATTATCGAAAATAGCTTTCTTTAAATATGATAAATTTTCCTTAAGTTGGGCACAATGAAATTCTAGTTTCAAACTCAAATCACCTCGTCTTCGCAACTCAACTCAATGTGTACTGTGATCATACCTTGAAAACATCATCACCGCACTGAACGAAAGTTTTGCCCAACTATTTATTGGCCGACCCAATGTCCAGCATCGAATGAGCAGAAGCGTCTTACACAATCGATACCGACCGAATACCGGACAAGACTTTAAGAGAGGCCAGAGAGGCGCCCCACAGAACGGGAGCTTTTCCAGAGACCATCCCCCAGTCAGGAGGGCATTTACGATGCCCCACAGGTTTAAACATTAAAGTCATCTTCAAGGACAAAGGAGACCCAAAAAACATCCCAACCTTAATTAAAGACCCTCCCGTTGGTGCTGGACGTGGTTGGGTTTGTGTTGAAGAGCAGAAAGAGATTGAATTATCGCCTAAAAACTGAAATATTATATCAACCATGCCGACCTACTACACTTTAAGACAAACGGAGTAGGCATAGGAATGTCACACGGCACCCAACGCGAGACAAGCTGCCAGCAACGTCGTGCGACTGTCATAAATTAGAAACGGCGCGCGCGATTCGCCTTTCTCTGCCCGGGTTTTCTCGAGGTCATTCCGATTTTCTCGCTTCGTCGGGGAAAAGAGTCAAGTTCACGGAGGCGCGCTACTGTGTCCGTTGGCGTGCGGTAGCCACACTTTTGGCGCCGGGCTGAATGAGTGTCTCCGTTTCGAAGTTCATAATGGCTCCGAGGGTCGCCGTACTGTCGAGCGCACTGGGTGTCTGGCACTGTCTCGAAATTGGCAATTCGATTCCGTGCAGCGCCAATCTTTGAAGTTTCTCCCAATAACGGCACGTTCCGCTCGGTAGAGAAAAGATTGTTTTCTTAGGTTTTACACAAACAGACGCGTTAACAAACATCTGGCACCGGAACAGGAACGACGACGACGATCGAAGTCGCGGTCGTAAATTTTAACCCATCACTAACGGGCCTCACCGGGAGGGGGGTGTACCGTACCACGTGTACTATATTTAAAATACCGTCACCAGAAACACATTAAAACATGCTGGTTTGTTTCGGTGCCTGTCAATGTTGAACACATGTTCTGCTCAGCAGTACGTCCGCTACACAAAGAGCCAAACGGAAGAATCCGTTTTCTGCACTTTCGGCCGCCCGTGACGGTGCAACCTTGCCGAGGGAAATATCCTCCCTTTTGACCTTAGCCAACGGCTACCAGTCATAATGAAAATATTTACATCTACTAGCTAAACGAAAAGAATTCATCATCGGGACGGTGCCTCGAACGATTTTTCGGAATATTGACGAAAGAAAAGGTGGCTACCATATAAATACAATTTTATTATATCGTTTAAAATATCGATCTTCGATGATACGTTTAACACTTAAATAAAAGGCCCCGCAAGCGCGCCTTCAAAGACTTCAATGGATCTAAAATCGAATTATTACGCCGTAAATGGCTGAGGTGCGCGTGATCCATCGTATTTGTTGTTTGTTAAAATATATCAATAAATAAAGAAGCCGCCAAAAATTTAGAAAAATGCCTCAAATAATTTCTGTTTCTTGGCCAATCAAGGGGCAGCAAAGAATCCTCCGGATGTAGCTTGTTCCGTTTCGTAACTGGCATTAAGGAGTGGAATCTTTGATTCCGGCAAACAGAGGTGGATGTAAATTATGGTTAAGTAAATGGGTAACACCAACGGAGAACAATGGGGACCCCATTGTCGCTCAACTAATTACTAGTCAACACATGCGCGTGTATGTGTGATGGTGGGTATCCTTATAGCGATCGCATTACACAACACAATAATGATCGATTATTTCGAGCGATTTCGAGAGGAGAGTGGAAAGCTTTTTATGTATAGAACGAAATGCGAGAGGAGCCCGGCCCCGGACACTTGCGGCCGTCTAAGAATACAGTGTTTTCTCGACCCAATCGTCCATGGTGAACGTGGCCTGATTGGACCCATCGGTGTCTCGTTCGCGGAAGATTTCTGTTCAGTAAAGAAAGAGCCAGCAGCCGGCAGAACACACCAGAGTAAATATCGGATCGTTCAGCAATAGTCTTAAAAGTGTCCCCACTTACCGATCATGGTTTTAATCTTGACGGCACACATAATGAAGTCATCGAACGGGATCGTTCCACTGCGCGAACCGTACCGATGGACCAACGCGTTCAGGATGCGATTGTTCAGATGGTAGCCGGCCGAGTTGAGCGCGTCGCGCAACTGGAACGCGCTCAATCGTCCGGAACCTTGCGTATCGTACAGCTTGAAGACAGCCTTCCACTTGGCAATGTCGGTCAGCAGCTGCTGGAACTCGTCGAAACCGAGCTTACCCGTGTGGTCCACGTCCAGCATGGCCACCATCGCCCGGCAAACGTCTTTCGAGAAGCCTTCGGCCGAAATGTTATCTAGAGGGAACGAGAAGACAAGGCAAGCGATTAGAAATGGTCAGTGCGCGACCGATGCGGGGACAGTGTACTAATGTGGAGGGTAGGCACACACTAGAGGGATTTTTCTAACGAAGAATCTTGAAGCACTCTCGGCGTTCCACTAGACGATGCACGGCCGAGAGACCTGTGAAAAGCTGCAAAGAAACTGATTAGGAGCTGGGTTGCACATTACAACGGAAAAGGAAAAGAACTCGAACTCTAGCCATTTATCCGGGAAACTAAGAATGTCAATTGTTTTCAGTAACTCTACTTAGAAATAGCTACTCAAAAACCGATCAAACCGATCGGTGAGGGAATGGAGGAAGCATCTGCGGGGTGTGTAGGGCAATGAGTCGAAACGATCTTAACCGGCCGTGGTCTCTAAAACGGGGTGCCAGGAACAACATTCAACTCAAACTCTAGGTCGTACCTGTCGTGTAAGAGCAGCGGCGTCAACGCAAACCGGTGCTGTTAAGTACCGCTGCGATGATCGTGTTTCATGTAAACGTAAAAGAATGTGTAAATGGACGAAATTGAGCTTCGAAGTCGTGTTGAGGAGCGATCGGTGTAGGTCTTACGTGTAGTCAAAAAGTATATTTAAGTTGTTTATTATGTGTTGCTTTGGTAGTTGAAAGCTGCCTCAAAACCCCGGCTGTCGTATTCAACATGAAAAAAACACTTTTTTGGTCTTTTGTGATTAGTGGTGATTGTGAATTTTGTTTCATTACTTCAACCTTATTCTTCTTCCCAAACATAATAAAGCTAACCAAACACGGAAACATGACAAAAAGCATAGGTTCCACTCAGCAATGGCCACACAAAACGGACAAAAGCAAGTGCTCCGATCGCAAGAAGAAAAGCTGCCTCAACTAGGCCAGGACCAGGGCAGTGCCCCACGTTGAACCGAAGGACACTTTATGAAGGAGCGTTACAAATACAAATGCGTTTACTCTCACCGTGCAGCGGCTGGGTCGGTACGATCTGGCTTTCCAAATTGGCCGGACGGTTGCCGTTGGTGTCCTCGCCGCCGCCAAGCACTCCTTTGCAGCACATGTTCATCAGCATACCCAGCAGATCCTCGAGACCCCCCGGGCCACCAGGACCACCCGGACCGTCCGCGTTCTGCGTCGATGCGTACGTCTGGCGGTTTAGTCCGTTCAGTGAAGACGTTTTCGGTAGATCTAAAAGCCCGACGAATACAAGGCGGCGCAGTATACCGGGTGTCGTTGATAAGGTGGACATTTGGTAACGTATCAGGTTTGGTCATCGTGTTTCAATGTACAACAGGCACCCTCCCCCATTGGATATTGTCGTGAACGGAGAAGTGAGGATGAGTTATGCGGTATATATGATCGACATGATCATGATCGGACAGCACAGCGGGACGTTAATTTATATGATACATCGATCAGAGAGAGAGAGAAAGAGAGAGTGTGTGTTTGTTAATGGGAGTTTGTGTCAAAACAGGGATCACATTCTGGGATCGTATTGATTTAAATGAAGGTGACTAAAAATAAGAGGGAAACTATGAGGCCACAACATATTAGAAGACTAACTCTATATAGAAAGAAACATTCCCAAAAGTCTATACAAAGTACTTAGTAAACCAATAACACACTATGGTGAGTTGAACTATGCCGAGTGTATGCGATCGTTAGGTGATCGAACATTCCATTCGATCAACGGATCATGCGCTTAACGATACACAAAGACGTAAAACAACAGATTTTGTCTTCCATTCCAGCCAATTTTGCACATCATTGTTTGCTTCACGAATGGCGATCGCCCTAAGAACGCTATTTCTCTTCATGCAAGAAGGGAAAAGTACCTTCCATCAAACCCGTCCTCGCACGATCACCGCCAACCTTTTACAGCCTGAAAGTGTTACACCGTTACACTACGGGACTGGAGTTATACTAACGTGGTAGTGACAAACGCAACCCATGGGTGCTATGGCCCAATCCGGAGGACACACTTACCGTCGCGGAAGGAGTGATCGAGAATGCGTTTCAGCTCGACCCAATCGACCTCACCGTCCTCGCCGGCCACATCCAGGAACAGACGTTCCATGGCTTGTCGCTGCGGCGACGGTTGGTGAAAGCCGGGGTCGTCCGGTGCAATCTGTAAAAGTTGCCAAAAAGCAGACATAAGTTTTCTGTTCGATTGCCTCTGCCATCGTCTTCAAACGCGACACTTACCCGATCATCGAGGTCGCCGACACCGACATGCTCATCGTTCTCCATCATACCGTTGGCAGTTTCGGAGAACACACGGATAATGAATTCGCCTTCCTCGTTCGGCTCGAAGGTGGACGGAACGATGACATACGAACCGGGCGGAAGCTTGAACCGGCAGCTAACTTCACGCAGATTGATAAAGGCCGGCGAGCGGGCGGCCGAAGCGTTGTACTTGAAAAAGTTCATCTTCAGTGGCTTCTGCGCCAGATCGCGCTCCGTTACACGGTACACCGCAAAACCGATCGTCAGGCACTCGACGCCCATGTTTCGGCGCGATCGTCGATTCTTTTGCAGCAGTGCAATGATCACGGTACAGTTACCCTCCGCATCGTCCTCGTCCGGGTCGTCCAGTCGCATTACGTACTGCGGATTGTGCCAGAAGGTATCGAGGTAGTTGCGGCACCCGCCCGCCGTACTGCCGATGGCCCATTCGCCCTCGAACATTGACATTTCCCAGCGTATCTTGCCACGGTTCAGCTGATCGTCACTCAGCGAGTCCGGACTCAAGTTGCAGATCTCCATTCGGTCGAAGTAGCGCGTAAAATCACGGTACGACATCCAAAACTCGCCATCGTGATCAAAGTTTAGGCCCAGCTCCTCCTTCTGCGCGTCCGGGATGTAGCGCCATTCGGCGGACTTGTCACTCCACGGGCCGTTCCACTCGGCCTCGTTACCCCACGGGTTGCGCAGGCGAATCAGTGGAATCCTCCCCGAGCGACCCGGCGTCTCAATGTCCACGAGCTGAATCTTCGTGATGGAGTACGCGTGGCCTCGAATCAGACCCTCGGGGGTCTCCGCTTCCAGCACGTGCGGATCCGCCTCAATGCTGCAGCCAAACATCGAGTTACGCTTGAAGCCCTTCTCGATGATCTCGAACAAGTTCGGTGGCGTTTGATCCTTCAGATCGTACATTTCCGCCACACCGCCGGTGAAATCTTCCATCGCTTCGCACGTCGTGCCACCGCGCAGGGACTCGTACGAACCGTGCAGCTTGGCATACGCTTTTTCAAGCAGGGCGCTCCAGAACTCGTTTTGCTCCGACGAGCGCATGTAGATGAGCTGCCCACGGTACGTCGGCAGACGGTCGTCGATCACCACGTCCACCCACTTGCCGTACTGCCAGAAGCGGAAGTGGAACACACCGGCATACTCGTCCTCGAAGCTGTTATCCTCCGGCACAACGCGCAGGAACATCTTCTGATCCTGCGTCAGGTTGGCGCACGCGGCCAGCAGCCAGCAGTCGCCCAGCTCACCCTGCTGCACATCGAACCGCGAGAAGCCTTCGACGAAGAACTCCGGATTATCGCAAATCTCGTGCGGACGCAGCCACTCGTAGTGCCGATCGGGTCGCTTCGAGTACAGCAGCGAGGAAGCAGTTGCCGGGAACTCGGGATCCTCGAAAAGGGACCCGCTCTCGAGGCACTCTTGGCGAATCTGGTAAAAGTCCTGCACATCGGCACTGGATCGCGAGCCCACTGCACGTTCCCCGAGCTGTGGAATCGAATTGAAAAGAGTCAAATTAGTAACGGGAGAACAGAGAAATTGACGTGTTTCGATCGGAATCGGATAAAATTGACATTCTAAGCACCCGATCGCACTGCCGGGTGGAACCGCGAGGTGTTTGAGGCAATCGACGGCAGTGCACCGGACAATGGCCACTATGGGACCGACGCTTCCGACAGTAGTGATGATGATGAAGATGATGATGGTGAGTTCCGAGACGATGCAGCGCGTGGTTCGAAGTCCGCAGCGGCACACCGGATACGGTGCGTCGCATTGTCCTGATTCTGGCAAACTGCCCACTATGGTAAGCAAAAAATAGTTGGGAAAGGCAACGACACTACAGCAAAATCCTTTCTGGCTAAATGCGAGACCCTTTTAGTGGCCCGCTGGGAGAGCTCCCGTGGTGCAGACTACCATCATCTAGCACTACAAACCCCACGCTGTGACGGAAGCAACCGAAAATGCGATAAAAGCAATGGAACCTTGTGAATAGTTCCTCTCATAAGACCGTTTCTTCTTCAACACTTTGCATTAGAGTGAAAATGGCCATCCCTTTGGACTCACCTCGTCCAAGAAAACCTCTTTAAATCGATTGCGTCGGCGACGGCCTCGTAACCCGAGACGGGGCAGTGCTTTCGACACATTGATAATGCGACTCTCGTCCCGGGACGATTTGGATCCTTTACGGTCCTTTGCACTTTTAGCACCAGCTTCCGGCGGCATCTCGAGGCCCGGGTCCGGCGGGGGCACAACGGCACATTCCTGCCGACTCACAAACCCAATGCGGCACCACTTTTGCTCCCCCTGATGGCTCATCTTTGGGGCACTGTTTTGTGAATCCGTTTTTAATTTCTCTCAGCGATCAGAAGGCGATAATTTATCGGCAGCCAGGGAGGAACTGAGGTCCCGATAGGGCCAAAGTTTGCCGCGAACCTCCGCGATGAGGTTCGCGCAGTGAAACGGGGTCGCGTTCTGGGTGCGCCAACCAGCGGATGGGCTTTTAATCGTGTGTAACAATCGATGGCTGCCACGAAGTCTTGGCTGCACTTCTTTTCGCATGACTTCTGGTGCACGGCGGGCACGTCTGGGGGCCCGTCCTATCGGAAGTATACAGCTTGCACCTCATTAATTACACTACCGATCGCAGGAACGGGCCCTTTAATTGATGCTTTTAATTAGCGAACGGGTAAATAATCCAAATAATAATTTGATTATCCTTATTAATGCAATATTATTGCAAACAAGTCATGAACAATGGGATAACAAATTATTGTTGTAAACATTATCGCCTTGGCTCTTAGCATTGGCCGGTACTGTAATAGGTTTATTGCTATTTATGGGTCCTCCCTCCGGTTCCCTTTGGTCTCCCAGCCGTTCGTACGCGTCCACTGCAACTCAACTCATGCACCACAAACTTCTATTTTCTTCCGAAGGTTGTTCGTAACCGGGTTGCGACGGGTTACGCCAGCTGGTTGTTTGCAAACGTGCCTAACGCTCGCCGAACTCGGAACCGCGGAACTTCGGAACCTCGAGTGCAGTAGAAAGGAATGCGATTGAAGCAATAGTGGAATGTGGTGCCGTGTATGAATCGATCGTTTGGCAAAACATTGCTACGCCGGGTGAGAGAAGTTACTAATTTGTGATAAATCGTCAGGCAACAATGCCAATGCCAATCTACTCAATCACGGCGCACGCAGGCCGGTCTCTCACCACTACTTGCAGAGTTCCGTGTTTATCATCAAGCGACGTTTTGCGTGCGCGTGCCAGATCGTCGGAGCGTGGACTTTTATGCGCCAATGAACCGGGCATTGAAAGGCAACCGGAGTCCGATTCATGCGTGATCAACCTTGAGCGGGTCACGCGGCATTATGCGTCGGTGTCGTTTGGATTCAATTTGTTTAACCCATTAGATGTCGCTACACGGTCAGTCCCACTTACCACTTTCATGTTCTTAATGCTCGGCAGGAAGCGCTTGGTGTCGGATTCTTTTTTGACGAACATCTCGTTGATGACGTTTCCGATGTACTCCGTGGCGGCGCTGGTTATCGCTTGGCCGGCCGCATCGAACAACTGCCTACCAGCCCCACCGAGGAGGCCCTGAGTGAGTGAGAATTGAGTTAAATCGTGCCGCCCTTGTTTTTTTTCGGAAGCCACTTCGCTTCTTATACCTTTAACTCATCCATGGTCACAACCGGTTCTACTGAGTCGACGAGAGAACACTACCACTCTGCTGCGGGCGATATGCGAGCTGCTGCGAACGTTAATCAAAGGTTACTACGATACTCCCATTGCCTCGTGACGAGTGTGTGGAATGCATTTCAACTGACGTAGCGGAATGACAATCGACGAAGCATCGCAGCCTACTTGGCAACACGCACGTGATTGCACTCCGTCGGCTTATCACCGATCGCGTGCGCTTTGGGGTCATTTACGGCCACCGTCTTCTCAAACTCTTGAAGTCTCAATCAATGCTCAAGCTGTCAAGTGTCGTGAGAGACCTTCTCGAGTCAATATTATCTTATCAAACCCTCATATCAAATTAATCAAAGTCAATAGCCATGTAGACCGTAATGTTCGATGTAATATCTACTGTTGATAACATTGTAACATTCGAATTGCCCGTTATTTATACTGATTACAAGCCATGATCGCGATAGGTATGAGTAATCTCGCTCAGAAAGATAGTAATTATAGCTCATGACACCGTTGGTGCGCTTGAGTCATGCTGTGTAGTCCCCGCGTGAGAAATAGGCGTGTAACTCCAGCAATTCCACTGATTCACACAGAGAGTGAGAAGTTAAAAATCGATCCGGAGGTGCGTAACTGCCCTACCCAACTTGTGGCGCCAAGTGTACGCCGAAAGAGACGAATTTTGACCTTCAACCCTGCCAAGCAAACATATTCCCCCCTCCCGGAATGACCCATTTCCGTAGTTGCCGAAAAAGCATTACAGAGCGTGCGTATCTAAGATTTTCGGCCACAGCCGACAGCCGACGGTCACACCAATACAAAGATCCGTTTTATGTTCTGCCGAGGGAAGTTGGACCCCACTTCGCGACAACATTGGCCGTTGGTGGAGATGTCTCTCCCTCGCTAAGATCGGGGTGACTATAAATAAATTCCACTCTTGAAAAATTCTGAAACGCACGCACAGAGAAGTGTCCCTGAAAGCAAACGAAACAAGAATCAGAACGGAGTGGTAAGCGATGCTTCAACCGTGTCGTATGTTAGATCATTGGCTGAATATAGCGTCCCGGAAGACAAACAGTACATTACGCCAAACGGTTACAACCGTGTCCATCACGCTTGTTGTGACAGTGATTTGTTTACATCAAACGCTTTCACCCGGATGATAGTGTGTTGGTGAAAGCACACGCATGTTTCGCCGGAACTGATGGGAGTGTAGCAATTTATGACAACTCGCTGAAACCGTGCCAAATCTTCCGTCCGCAGCTATGCGGTTCAACCCGATGATGACATCATGTTTTGCAGGTGGGGGGTATGTGACTCGGGATAAGCCAGCAAATAGCCCATAATTCAAGGGAACGTCATCTCCGCACAGATAATCCGGCACGGACCACAGCCCGAACCGAGCGGCACAATTTAACTTTTAGGGCATTCACACACGCGACACGATGCAACTCACTCTGTTTTACCTCAAATTCAGCACAAATTACTTAAAATTCACACACCGCACAGCGCAGAGAAAGAATCACTTCGGAGACGAACGATGAGCAATTCCGTTCTAGAGTGAGACCAACGACGACGACGGAGTGGAACTGTCAAACTGCTTGTTTTGGTCGCAACGCAAGGGTTGCTGGGGTAGGTTGCGGTCTGAGGCGGGCAGTGAAGTGAGCGAAGGGGAGCTCACGACAGCAGAGCTGTGAGTGCCCGGGACATGTTCGCAAAGTACCAGGCAAGAAAACACGAAACATACGAAAGCCGATACTTCGAGACTTTAAATATTGCCGCCGAGGACACAATAACGAGCAAGTAAATCGGTAAAAGGCCAACGGTGTGGTGCTTTTAAAACTCTTCAAGGAGGAGCGTTGACAATCATCAGCCATTTCTATTAATAGGCAATTCAACTGCAGAGCGGATGTGGAGGCAATAACTTCATGGAAACGCATTTATTTCGTGTGCCTCGGTACACCCTACGGAGGGAGATTCTCGGTAGTGGGCCGTAACATTTGCAAGACTCCCCATAACGCTAAAAATAGTCCAAGAAAGATCGTACTGTTTTCACTGGATGCTTGATGGAGTCTCTTCGGCGGAACCACATGTCTGGTTGTATCCGTCCTTTTGCAGTTGTGCAGTTGAACAGCGAGACTGTGACCTTCTTCAACAGCCATTTCTGGCAGAGACAACAAAGCGACCCCATTCTTGACCCAACAAAAAATATGGCCTTACTTCTTTGCCCTTGTGAATCATTTGAGATTTTATCCGATTCCGATGCAGAAAGTATTTGCTTACCGGTGAGAACATTCCCTCCGAAATCGGCACGGCGATCGCCTGGAACGGGATCTCCGGGCAGGTCGGTTCCTGACCGCCCGAGGACGCCCGGTCGTCTTGCAGCAGCGATTGTGGCACGGTTGGCGGCAGATTGGGCATTCCGAAGCCGGACGATTCCGGGCCGGTTCCGAAGGCCGCAAAACCCATCGTCGGATAGGGAAGGTTTGTGTTCGCCGGTGGCGGATATCCGGCGCCGTAAGCGGACGATGGTAGCGCTGGCATTACGCCGGGCGAGAATCCGTACGAAAGGGACTGACCCGAGATGTTGGAGCCCGAATCTCGGCTGAGGCTCGAGTAGCCCGACGATGAGCCCGATGGCGGAACCGTCGGCCACGAGGCCGGTGGCGACTGGGCGAACGCGGCGGGATTAATCCAACCCATTCCGTTTGCGTTCCAGTTTTTCGGGTAATAATAATTCTGATTGTAGTATGCCATTGTGCGTGAGTGTTCGAGTGTAAAGTTTCCTTTTATGGCAGGGGACACGCGTACCGGACTGGACGGTCAAGGTTGTCACGGGGAACCCGGCAACCTTCGCGACGCGACCGAAGAAACGTCAAACCGCGACGCGCGATCCGCGACGATAACCGAACACCGAAAGCGAGATACGACCGAGTGGGGGAGAGCACAAACCAATCGACACCTGGTTATTTGTTCACTGACCACCAGTTTGCCACGGGAAGATTGATGCTTAACTTTCTCCTGTTTATATCTCCGAAGACGAGTATCACGCCAAACACTTGCGCAATACTTTGTTTATGTTTTTCTTTTCGCTAATTTATCGCCTCGCGCCTAGATGAATCACATTGGGGCGGGTACATTACGTGTGTTGGCAACTTTAGATTTGGCACTTTTCGCCTGACCACGCGAAACCACTAATTATCGCACAAACATTCGCGGCGATACTGACCACTCTCCGCGGTTCGCGTTGTTAAGTATATCTTCGCGTTGCTGTGGAGTCCGTTCGCTGAGTACACCGGTGAGTGGTTCGCTTTGTGAGAGCCATTCGAAAAAACCCGAACGAACGAAAATGGTCACGAAAAAAAAGGGTTGTTAGTCACGAACACGATCGGCGGCGGCACGTGTGT
The DNA here is from genome assembly GCF_943735745.2 of Anopheles bellator. Lineage (NCBI taxonomy): Eukaryota > Metazoa > Arthropoda > Insecta > Diptera > Culicidae > Anopheles > Anopheles bellator. The sequence continues at coordinate 3,588,107 of NC_071285.1, read as the reverse complement.
GGGGATGGGTTTTCTTCGTGTATGCAAATTGTATGTTGTGATGGCCCCCCCACCACCCACTGACACGTATTTACCGTTATCGCCCACGCTTAGAAAAACACGCAGATTCCACTCCGTCACTGGGCGGGTCACTTGGAACGGGTTTGGAAGCGCACGTGGCTTAGTCACACACTTCCGCGGGATACTCCCAAATTTCGCGTGACCGTGACCGAGCGACATTTACATTCAAACAACCATTTTTTTCCCCTCAGCCCGACGGATTTGAATTACACTTGAACAAGCAAGGCGGAACATGTGTCCGAAGCTTGTTTTGTGGTCGGCCACAAGTGTAAACAGTCAATCACGGGGGAGTTTAAAACCGAATTAGAAACACCAAAACTCACCGTTTTATCATTATTTAATATTGGTATGGTTCAGTTATGATAAGAGTCCGTCAGTTACGTGACTTTCGTTTGTCCACTCGAATCCTTTCGCTTCCTTTACGGAGCTTGTGATTTCTCCATTTCATTTGCTCATTTTCGTACATAAATATCAATAAACAAGTAACATTTATCCTTTTTTTCCCTGTGGGTGCTACCACAACACTCCGAAACAACCACCGGAAGGATTGTGGTCTCGTCGATCACGTGCGGAAAAAAGCTCTGAATAAAAGCCACCGGCCACCGGGTTGCGGCCCTGTTTCCGCCTCTATGTACACGAACACACAGATACACAGATACACAGTAATTAAAGCATGGTTGACTTTTCACTTGGATCCATCTTAGGTTTTATTTTATTCCTTTTTTCGGTTTTTTTATTTGTAACATTTTCTATTCCCCGGCCACACGAATGGCTGGCTCTGGGTTTGTTTGTTTGTTTGTTTGTTTGTTTGTTTCACTTGTTCTGTTCTGTTCTGTTTGCTGTGGTTTGTTTACACGAAAGGTTAATTTGATAATTTCTTACATCTAAATAGCCCTTTGCTCGCTTTGCGTCGTTCCTCGTGTCGTCAATTCTCTGGTGCCGCTTGTGGCGCGGATCTATCGTTTTAGGATACCTTGTTTGTGTTCTCTGTGTGGTTGTTTTGTGTTTAATTTAATGTTCAATACGCGAAATTTTGGGTGCCCCATTTATCCGTTTCTGTGTCTAAAAACGCCTCGCCTCGCCCCCCCGTTTGGCCTTTTCACTTTTATTTAGTCGCCCGCATTTTTTGTTGTTCTTATGTGTGTAAAAAATATAAATATAGGTATGCTTTCATGTGTATATATATATTTGTTTTCTTATATTCTTACGCAGCACGCACCCAGTGGGGTAATTTTTACTGTGTATGTGTGTATGTGTGTATTTGTTTACTCGTATTCGCATCCCTGTACCGGGAGTTTACTAATCCCTTCGTGTGAATCTCCCCTACCAGGGACTTCATTTCCGTTCCATTTTTCTTCGTTTTTTTTGTTTAATAATTATCAAAACATCACCACACACACCCACACGCATGCATGCTCTCTGTAACTCATCCTTGTCTTCGCCCGGGGATCCGGTGGCCCCGATTTGCCTTTAGAAGGTAACCCTGGGGGGACTGGGCGAATCCGGAAAATCCGGTGTTCCTCTTCGATCGAATTTTATTTATACACAGCAACCAACCGAAGTGAGAGAGATTTAGAACCGGCACTACTTCCTGGCCGCCTGGCCACACTTTTCAGGGCACAGGGCTACAAAGGGCCTGTCGCTGCTGCTGTTTCTGTGTGTATATAAGGGGGTATATATATATATGTAGTATATTCATTTATGTATATGGCTTTATTTATAATGTGTACGTGCCGTGTATATAACGCTGCTCAGTAGCTAGCTATCTCGAGTTGGTTGGTAATACGAAAAAGCGTCCATTTCTAAAGCATTTTCAAAGACATCCAGTACGTTCCGTGGAGGTCACACGTGGCTCGACGGGGGTAAATATTAGTGCAACACTGGGCCTCCCATTGCCACGCAGCTGCCGCGAAACGGGATACAAATCGGGTTCCGCGGGGACACGTGGTAGTAGTACTCTAGTGTCCACATTCCAGCTGGGTTACTACGCCATAACACTAAACATACACATACACATACATACACTCACACAGATCCTGTGGCTTTGGGCCCAGGGGCTCCCCGATTAGTATTGGTAGTAGTAGTAGTAGTAGGTAGTAGGCGCCTAGGGCCTCAACCGAGCCCACTGAGAAGGACGCACACAGCACGGCGCGGCTCAGGGAGCCTTCCTCGGCGGGGGCCGCCGGGTCGCCGAGGTGTGCTTTACAAACTGATTATCCTGTACAATTCTATCAAAATCAATGCTCAATGGTCACACACAATGTGTGTTTAGTGTACAAAGGGTTTTTATGTTTTGTTATCGTTTATCGCTTCTTTATCGGCTTGTTTTGGCATCAGAGAATTCATCTTACGCGGGCTGCAAAGGGTCCCCGGGGCGGGGGTCCCCCGTTGCGGCCTGCGGTACCGGTAATAAATGTGGTGGCTGCCGCATTTTGTATCCCAACAACTGTACCCTAGAAACATTCAACCACTAGCTGGCGGATGAGTTTTGAACTCATAACATCTGGCACACACGGGCACACTGCGGTCCGGATTTGCTCCCTGTTCTTTAGTAGGTCCTTTGACCACAACACACACCGCCATCGTCGTCGTCGTCGGGGGCTTTCAATTGAGTTTCAACATTGCTTAAATACTAAATCGCTTACTTCGCCGACGCTCGTCGACATTCGTCGACATTCGCCTAAGTCGCCTTCGCGCTTTTTCACTAACCTGGTTCGCTTCACTCCGATCTCTCGCTCTAGCTCCCGCTCTCTCTCTCTTTGTCTATACAGCAGGCGCACAATTTTTAAAGAATATCAATTCCTGCCAACATCCTCCAAACCAAAGAAGCCCCAAACACCAACTGCGCAAATAATCACAACCTCATCAGTGCTGCTTAACGGCTAAACGTAACGATGTCCGCGCGAGCGATTGAGCAAAAATCGGTTCATTATCGTTATCGGATCGGATGCTAAGAGAAACGCCCCCGGTGAACTCCAAAACAAACGGCTAAGCAAGTTGCTCGGGGAAATGCTTTCGAAAATGCAAAACAAACGCGTGGAGGAACTCAATCATCAAGGTCCTGTGGGTTGGCCGCACGCCAACTCCGCTCGCTCCGTAACAGTGTGTGCGTTATACTAGATTCATCAACATCGAGTGTGCGGGGGGAGGTGTTACTACGTTCTGCCCTGTCCGCCTCCCGCCAGAGCATCCGGGATCCGGGATCTCCGGCTTATTTACATGCCTTACTCCTAGTGGCGGGCTGGCGCGCGCGCGTTTCCGGTGTGCATATGCATTGTGTACGGGTATATGTATATATTTATATTGACTTTCGTTACGAAATACTTTGTCAAATTAGTGACCAATCGAATGTCCACCAATAATAATTTGTTTACGGTTTTCGGTTTGTTGTTGTTTCGTTCGGGCCTGCTGTGTGTCAAATCTGACAGTCGGAGTCCGCCGCCGCTTGCTTTAGCAGCTGATCTCCGAGTGGTTTTCCGGGCTGATGTACCGTTCGCTGAACGTTTGGATCGTGAAGGGCGCGGCCGTACGCGACGGATCCTGCTGCTGCTGGTGCGGAGCGACCACCCCGGGGCCCTTGTCGACCAGTCCGTTCGAACCCCCGGTGCCCCCTCCGTGGTGGTGCAGGTGATGCCCGTTCGTGCTTCCCGGGTTCCCGGTGGTGGGGCCGTTGTTGTAAACCGCCAGCCCTCCCATCTTGTCCAGATGGCCATTCGCACCGCTGTGGCTGTGGTGACCGTTGCTGTTCCCGCCGTTCCCATTGACGGTGGGTCCGGCGATGGCGCCGGCGGCGGCAGCGGCACTGTTCATCATGCGGATGTTGGCGTAGGACGTGCCCCCGACGACGACAACATGGTTCTGCTGGGCGTGGAGCGCGGCCGGATCGAGTGTGATCGGAGGCGGAATACTGCTGAGCAGTTTGGCCGTTTCGATCGGTGATTCAACCGGGACGATCGGTCCGTGTGCGTTGCCGTTCGTGAGTGGTCCGTTGGTGACGTTGGAGGGCTCGACGGTGATCGGATTGCCGAATGAAATCGGCGGCTGAATGGCGGTCGGGGTCTGCTGGGGCGTGTCGAGTGAAATCAACTTGTCGGCCACCTCCGGCAGTGGAGGGATCTGTGTGCTCGCCACTGGCCCCGGGTCGGGCATTGCTTCCAATGGCGGTGGCGGAAGCGCTACGCTCGCCGGGCACACCTGACCCCCGGACGGGTGCTTGCGGATGAAGGACGTTTCCCAGCAGGTCGGACCGGTGTCGGTGGGGGCCGCCAGTGCCAGCGCCACCTGGGCAGGCACCTGGGGACAGATTCCAACTCCGCCGACATGGTTGCCGGACATCACCGTGCCGTTCAGTAGCCGGGGTGAAGCGTTCTTCGGTGGCGTGCAGGTGATGAGCGTGTCGGGGATCGTCACCCCGGTCGCTTCGCTCAGCAATCGCTCGGCGACCGAGCGGGGACCGGGCAGCGGGATCAGGTAGTCGGACGAATTTGGTACCTGCAGGCAAAAGTCATCGTTGCCGGGCGGCCGCATGATCGTCGTATCGCGCTCGTTCGACGGTGGCCGGAAGAAGCTCGGAAGCGGCGCGTTCATCACCTCCGGATCCTGGGTGCAGGTCGTGAGCCGCTCGAGCAGATTGGAGAACGAGGGCCGCTCCTCGGGCGTCGGGTTCCAGCAGTCGGCCATGATGCGGTACACGGCGATCGGGCAGCCCTGCGGCGCATCCAGCCGCCCACCGCCCGTCACCAGCTGCATCACGTCCCGGTTCGGGAGTCCCGTGTACGGCATCAACCCAAGGCTGAACACTTCCCACAGGAGCACCCCGAACGACCAGACGTCCGTCTTGGAGGTGAAGATACCGTCCAGGAACGCTTCCGGTGGCATCCACTTGATCGGTAGCATCGCCTTGCCCCCCTTCCGGTAGTAATCGGACCGGTAGATGTCGCGGGCCATCCCAAAGTCGGCGATCTTGACCACCCGACCTGGGCCCTTGCTGCTCAGCAGACAGTTGCGGGCCGCAATGTCCCGGTGGATGAACCGCTTGCTCTCCATGTACCGGCAGCCCTTGGCCACGTCCAGCGCGCAGAAAATCAGATCCTTCATCGTCAGCGGCGATGGACGTTCCTGTGGGGCGTGAAAAGGTGTTGGTAACGTATGGTCACCCTTTCTACGGCCCCATTACTTACCGGTTTATTGCGTCCTTCGCGGAGGAAGTTCTTCAGATCACCACCGGCCAGCAGCTCCAGGACGATGAACCTGTGGAATAAGCGGAATCATTAGAGGGATCGAGTCGGATCTCTCTCTCTCTCGTAGTCTTACCGTGGATGTCGATCGAAGCAGACACCGATCAGGTGCACAATGTTCGGATGATTGAACTTGGCCATAATCGCCGCCTCCATCAGGAAGTCCGACTCCGCCTGCCCGGTGGACATCTCCGGGAGCGTCTTGACCGCCACCGGCATCTCGACCGCATCGCCGTCCCGGTGGCGGTAGAGTCCCTGGTACACCTCCCCGAAGGCACCCTGCCCGAGCGCTCTGGAAAAGGGAAAATGGCGTCCCGTAAGACGCCGAAAAGCTGACCGGTTGGCTGGGTTGACTCACTTGACCAAACGCAAACTCTCCCGGGCGACCTGCGGCAGGCTCTTCACGTCCACGTTGCCGTTCAGGATGCCATCACAACCATAGTTCGGATTGAAGTTGGTCAGCGCCGAGTCGTCCGCCGTGCTACGGAGCCGGCTCAGCTGCAGGTCCTGCTCCAGGAGCATCTTGTGGCGTAGCGCCGCCTGGCGCTTACGCTGGTAACGATTATCTGTCGGAAGGAGCGCGGATTAGTAGGAGGAAGGGGATCCCCAAGTAGGTCACTTACATAGTATTAAAATAAGACTCGCGAGGGCGGCACAGAGCACGAGCACAACAACGACAAAGAACATGATTAGGTACTTCATTTCCACGGTTTCCGTGGGCACTGCAAGAAGAAGAAGAAGGTGGTTAGTGAAGGTCAGGACGCCGAGAGGCTGCTGCAACGTACATTCACACGCAGTATAGTTGTCCGGCTTGAGGGTCCAGCCATCGGGGCAGATGCAACCGACCGTGGCCCGGTACTCGTCGAGCGCCACGCACCGATAGTCGCACCCGCAGCCCTGGATGGCGGGGATGATCAGGACCGCCCCGTGGCCACCGTTGGCCCCGCCGTACTCCATCGACAGCTCGGGCACGTTCCGCTTGGAGGCCAGAAACGACGAGCCGCCCTCACCGTTGGTGGAGTTGATCATCGTATCGCCCCCGGCGTATCCTCCTCCGCCACCGCCGGTGTCGCATCCGCCGCCACCCCCACCGAAGCCACCCTGGCCGTGGGTCCCGCGGGGCGTGTAGCATGGCAAGCCACCGCGGCCCCCCTCCAGCAGCGAGGCCCCGTACCGGGGGTCCAGGCCCATATCGGCCTGAGCCCGCCATCCACCGCCGGGCCCGGCCCGACGAGTCCCCGAATCGCCATGGGCCGAACCCGACACGTCCTTCTTCTGCACCAGATACCGCTTCCCGTGCTGTACGTCCTCGTCCAGGTAGCGGCCAACGCCTAGCCCACCGCCACCGCCAGCCACCAGCAACGGAACCGCCGTGTTGGCCGAGTTGAGCTGCCAAAGGAAAGTCGGTTAGATCCTGTAGATGCCCTAGACCGCGCGCACCGGACTTACCAGAAAAACGTACGTTCCGCCACCGCCACCTCCGGCGCCCTCCTCGATGATCGTGTTCTTCACCTGTTGCGTCTTCGAGTGCATCGGCCACGTGTCGACGGTGAGCGCCTTGTTCCGCAGCTCGCACGACTCGTCCCGGTAGCCCATCGACTTGATGCACGCGTGCTCCCCGCTCTGCCCCACCAGGATGTAGATCTCCTCGTCCTTGTGCAGCTCCAGCACGCTCAGCACCATCGCTCCCCGGGACGAGCCCACTCCGCCCGATCCGAGGCCGCCACCGGCGCCTTTCGCAATGATGCTACACGAGCATGAGAAGAAGAAGATAAAGTCGGTTGCTTGTCACCGTCTTAACCGGAAATAGGCCGCGAGCCCCACTTACGTGTAGTAGCCCTCGTTGGGCACCTTCCACGCCTGGATGCCCTTGAACGGGTGGCTGTCGATGACGTGGACGGCACTGAACGCCTCCGTGTTGTTGTACGACCCCAGACAGTCGGCAGGCGTCGGCCCCTGTTGCCCCTTGGCACCACACGTACTGAGCTCCAGGTCTGCAGTCGGACAAAGGGGAACGATCAGGGGAACTGCGGATCAAATCGTCGGTGGCTGATGCTTACATGATTTCCCGACAAAGTCTTTGTGCGGCTGCTTGTGGCCGCCTATCCGGGGGTCCCAGTAGTTGTAGCCCTGCAGATGCTCGGCCGGCACGTTCAACCCGAAGCACTCCGGGCTGAGCGAGAAGTCGTCGATCGCGACGTCGGAGAAGATGCGCATGCCCATGCGCGCCTCGAACTGCAGGTAGTACTTGGTTGTGATGTTCGGCAGCACCACCTCGATCCGGATCCACTCTTCGCCGAGGTTCTTCGAGCTCCACCACAGGGTCGTGGTGAAGTTCTCCTTCTCCCGGATTTCCACGCTCGACAGGTTGATGCTGCCCGCGTTCATCCCGTACTGGTGGACGTAGAAGCGGACCTACAAGGGGAAAGCGAAAAAGTGAGTATTACAAAGTTACTTTAATCAATCAAACGTCTATCAAAACATTATATAAGAAAAATCCTTTCTACAGTACTCAGCTACTATTTCGGTCCAGATTGTTATGGATTACTTTAGGGAAGTCTGTTAAATTGAGTGGGGTCATTTCGCATACTTCAAGATTCATGAATGGCCACAATGGTTTGGCTAGTCTGGATAGGTTAATAGCCTAAAACTTTGATATCATCATCCACGAGGAACTGCATGAACTACTTCTTGCTTGTGGATTGCTGCTCTCCTGTTGTACGGTGAAATCTTCACCAAAAAGACATGTTCTTGAATTATGTTTGTAGGTTTCATGGAAATAATGAATCCCTGGAGCATGATGCCGTTGTAATTTGTGTCCTAATGTTGATTTCTACCTCCTATAGCAGAACATTTTAACTCCTCATAATGATAGCTGAGTCATACCAAAAAATCGTCACTCCAGAGCACCTTTTCTTACAAGAAGAGATGTTTCAAAACATTCCGATAGTAAAGGCCCTGGCCGAACTGGTTAGTTGCGGAATGCGAAATAGAGTTCTTTAACTTATTATAGTCGAATGTTTGTAAAGGGATTATAGAACGTTTATCAACTCATTTTGATGTTGATTTCGAATTCGGTGTTTTTCAAAGTTGATGTGTCAAAAACTGAAAACTTCAAGCCTGAGCCTTCGCCCCACTTACCACGCACGAGTTCCGGTACGGCGAGCTGGCGTTGGTGTGCACCAGAGGTGGCGGATTAAAGACGACACTGTTCATTATGGCGTTGCTGGCCAGCCCAACCAGCGACTTTTTCTCGCTGTCGTTCGCGTGCTGGTTCATGTTAACGAACATATAATACCCCGTCACATTCGGGTTCTCGTGCGTATGGTCCATCTCCGGACCCGTCTTCTCCGTCGGTGTCGGGCCCGAGTGGCGCGCCCAGGACAGGATCACGTTACCGTAGTTCTGCCAGCCACACCATCCCGTCTCGAAGTCACACCGACCACCGAACGGTATCTTGTCTGGAAGGAAAGAAAGGAGCGGAGCCCTTTAGCCAGCTGCTTAGCCCCGGGGACAAAGGATTTCGCGCTTACCGCAGTTGAGCGACTCGTCTTCGCCCTCGTCACAGTCGACCGTAATGTCGCAGATTTTGGGCGTTTTGATGCAAACCGGCACCCGGTTCGCGGTGCACTGGACCTGCGAGTAGCTACAGTTGTTGGTGCTGACCGAGTCCGGGAAGCAGTTGACCATGCGCAGGTTGTCGATGCTCACGTGGCCCCGCGACTGGCCGCCGAGCTTGTTCGGGACGACCTCGAACAGCACCTTGAAGTCGTTTGTGATCTTGGCGATCCGGAACGTGTTCAGCTGCCAGCGGCGCAGATCGTTACCCATAATCTCGGCCGGCACCCAGCTCGACTCCTGTCCCGCTCCGATCGTTTCGATTACGATCCGGATGCTGCCGTGGTGCATGGCACTCTGGTGCGTGAACACCGACAGGTAGCAGTGCTCCCGTGCCGCTCCGAACACGGGCGAAGTCAGGATGTGCGGCTGGCTGTCCTGCGTCAGACGCAGATGCAGAAAGTGGCCGGCGGCATTGTGCGCCGGGTCAGCTCCCGGTCCCGGCATCAGCCCGGTCCGGTTCGATTCGGTCAGATTGACGCCCGACACCACCTGGAAACCTTGCGGGTCGGTTTCGTCCCACGTCCACGCGCACTCCGTCTCGAAGTTACACTTCATGCCGAGTGCCTCGTCCATATCCGACGGTTGCTCCGGTACCGAGTTCCCGTAACGCTGCGAGATTTACACCAGTTAGACCCAATCAGACACAGGTAAGGATCTTCCCAACTTACCTCCTCGTTGTACTTGGCCCGCAGCGTCCGGAACGGATCGTCCCCCTGCCGGCTGTAGGTGGAACCCCCGGAGGGATAGTAGCCGGGCGATTGCATCACCACTCCGAGTCCTCGGCCTGCGTCGTTGCCCCCGCCGTGTGGGGACTGTCCCGGACCGGTCTGGTGGGTTGTGCTGGCAGCGGCACTCACCCCACCGGGCCGTTCGCCCGGTAGTGGTGGCGGAGGGTGCTTCCGACCCCGCTGGTGTGTGGTGGACCCGAACGAGATCGGCTCGCTGCCGGAATCGAGCCCGTTCATGTTGGTCTGGGAGGTTTTCTTCTGCAGCGCCAGTTGCAGCTCATTGATGGCCGACTTCTTGCGGCCTCGCGGGCGGGCCGGATTGAAGCGGCCCCGGTTTTGCGGTTCCGTCGTCTTTGCCACCCCTTGTGCGGCCGAAGGCGTCAGGATGCCGCGGTTCTGTGGGTCCGTCGTTAGCGAACCTTCCGGAACGACGAGCGCCGTATTGAAGCGTCCCCGGTTCGGTGGCTCCAGGTTCGCACCCTGGGGTAGGGCGGCAGGATCAAACCGGACCCGGTTCTGCGGGTCGACGGCCTTCGAACCACCCTGCCCGGGGGAGGCCGGCGTCGGGAAGTACGGGTTGATCAGCCGGTTACTGGATTGCCGGGAACCGATCGGACCCCCGTCGTTACCACCGTTCCTCATCGCCACGGAGTTTACCTCGTTCGGTAGGTGGTGGTAGTGACCACCCGGTTCATGGTAGTGGGGGTGTTGATGGTGGTGTTCCACGTCGTGCTCATCCTCGTGGTCCTCCACGTCCGCGCTGTCGTACTCGAACGAGTCTTCCAGCAACGGTGGCACCGAACCACCTCGAGGCGGTGCCTCGGTTGTGGTACTCGTCGTCAGGACCGGATGGGCGTTGATGACGCCGGACGAGTTGTGGGCCGCCCCGAACGTCGAGTTGCCCAGCGGACGCTGAGCCTGCACCGATTCCAGGTGCAGAATGGCCACCACGGCCAGTGTCGCCGCCGTCAGCAGATTCACCGGACGCAAGATGCCCGGCAAGGACAGCTTCCGCCGGGTGCTGCCACTACTACTCGTCCGGTTGTGATCCATCGTCTGCGGAGTGATCAGCAGCCGATCGCCTTTCGTAGTGCTTTTCCCTAACGGCCCATTCATGGCTTGCTTTCTGTGCACGTCTCTCTCTCTCTCTCTCTGTGTTTTGATCCTGAGATCCTGAGTTGTCCGGCTCGGAAGCTTCGTTTCACTGCGCCGCCCGGAGTCTGGTGGTGCTGCTGTGATAAACAACGGATCCACGTTTCCTACTCATTTTCACGCGGCTTATCCACTCCACAGTGCTCTCTCTCTGTCGCACTCGGACCGGAAGCTGGGCCAAAAACACCCGCCCAAGTGAGATGCTGCTCCGGGAGCGACAGTCGGCGACCTTGCTTCGGGCTCTGGGCCCGTCCTCGTCCTCGGCGGTGGTGGTGCTGCAGCCAACACGAGAGCGCAGCAATGGCCGCTCTAGTGGGCCGCTCCAGTGGGCTCCTACGATTGTACTCGATGCTGCTGCTGCTGCTCTTGGTGTTACGTTCTACTTCATTATCCTGCTCGCCACTAGTGGCAGCGTGATGCATTTTCGGTTCCGGAACGCACTCGAACGAACCGCCGCTCACTGTGGCCAGAGTTACGAAACGGTCTCATACATACACACGCGCACACTGGTACACGGTACGAGATTTTTCTACGACGGAATAACGATGCGTGCATAACAATTGGGGCCCGAACACACATGCATCAGTGGGCTGGCGGAGAGCACTTGGATCCGTTGCGATGGCGGCTGCTCGAACGCTGCTCGAACGCTGCTCGACTTTGCAACAAATCTCGATCAACCGTCGTGTGGACACTTTTCCCCCCACCGGAACGGGGGATGCTAATTAGTCGCCGCGATTTGTCTCTTCACATACACACAGGCACACGGGCGCGTACGGCGTCGGCTTGCCAACACCTTTCGAGAGGGCGCAAAACAGTCCTCAGGCTCAGTTCGGGGTCACCATTTTCACCAGCTACAATTCACTTTCGGCACATTCGGGTTGCTTATCAAATTTCCTTCACCAACTTTCTGTCACCGGTGAAGCGAAGATTAGGCCCCGTTAGGTCCTGCGGCCCCATTTCGGAGCCTGCTGCTGCCGGATGCTGGACACGATGCTGTGGAACCACGGTGTTCCCGGTGGGCAGCCGAAACGCCATCCTCCGTGCACCGGGTTTTCGATCACTGAAAGCTGCTCACTGACTGCCACTAACGGGAGGGCGAAATTCAATTCAAAAATCTACAAACTCTATCAATCGGAGACCTAGGACATCACTTTGGCTGAGCACGTAATCACTCCCACAGCACGGCACAGCGACGGTTGCAATGTCAACACGTCATCAGCACTTGGCCGTAACATCCGTGGTTTTCCGTGGCAAAACTTCCTCCCAAACCAATGGTACAATTTTAAACCGGTCGCTGTGATTTGGAAACCCCTCGTTCATCGGCGACCGAGGCTGAGGCCATGTCGTGCCGTGGTGATTTAGTGACCGCACGGCGCATGAGGGGGCGATTTTTCACTTGTCCCATTCATTCGGAAAAATCATTTTGCACGTACGCACACGTTCACGCCCCACGATACGGCGGCGAGGGCCCTCTTCTTTTCGGGGCAACTGTGGGCAAAACGGTAGTAAATGCGCGACACCGAGAGCGGACGAGAAAGAGAGAGAGAGAGAGAGACCGAAGGGAGAAACAGAGAGAGAGAGTGCAGGAGAGAGAATGGCCCCGAGAGAGAGAGCCGAAAGAAAACTTATAGATATGGATATGGAGGTAGCGCAAAAACGGAATTGTCCAGCATCCAGCATGCAGGATTGGGTAGCGAAGCTTGAGTAGCCCACCCCACCGTCGACCCCAAGGTCCACCCAGGGGTCGGGCTGGTGACCGCTTCACTGATTATTGACCCATCGGACCCCGCAAAAAATCCTGCATGACGCCATATTCTGCCCACCTGCCGACGGTGCAAAGGATCCGGATCGTCGGGAGAAGTCTTTGCCAAACCAAAAAAAAAAAATCCTGAACCATCCAATCTTTGAAAACAGGGCGTACGCCACGCCAACACACAGACACAGACACGCACAGACGCACGGGCACATATGCGAAACGGCCGCAGTCACATTTCGATTCCGGTCCGGGTCCGGATTCGGGTCCGGGGCGCCCACAGTCACACCGTCCTCCGTTTTATGTCGCAGCCAATTTTGCACCACCCTCAACCCCGGCCGCGGACACTCGCCCTATGGTTGCGCCGCCAGCAGCGTAATGGACTCTCTGGCCGCCACCCTATGCGCCCGGTCTCGGGTCCTTTTTTCGGGCTCTACCTTCGCTTTCTGCACTGCACACACAAGGATGCGAGGAGGTGGCCCGGAGGTGCGCACCCTTGGCACCCGTCGGAGGTCGGGGTCGCGCGGGGGTCGTCAGATTACACGGGTTCGTCTTTGCGCACTGTGCACACGTCTTCACGAAACCTTCGCCAGTGCTGGAGTGTTGCTTCGATGGGATTTTCTCCTTCATCTCGCGGCCTCCGAAACCCTCAGGCTGAGGCTGAGGCTGAGGCTCTCGCGAGTGAGAAGATGCCCGTGTGATGGATTGCTGCGCTGTGGAAAAACACGCATTTCCCGAGCTCTGCCGGAGCGGGCTCTCCGTTCGAGCTGTTCGAGCAGTTCGAGCAGAAAATCGGTTACAGCACAGCCTCATTGGGGAGGCCGCCAGACGCAACGGGCTCTCCCGCTCGCTCGCTCACTCTCTGCGAGAGAGAGAGAGAGACCGCGCCGAGTCCGTGTCCTTTTCATCCATTTGTTTATTTCGTGCCCTTTAAGATTTTCCAGGAGAAACAACAAACCGGAGTGGAGTCTGGAGTGTGGAGCTCCTGCAGAGCTTTTCATGCAAAAGCTCTATCGGGTGGGCTCTCAGCGCACACAGCATCCGCACTCCGCGCCGCCGTTGGGGCACTCATTTTCACGATTCAGCCTCGAGCCTCGGGATTCGGGGAAAATGTCTCCGTCCCGTCGATTCTGGGAAATGGAATGAAGTAATCTGAGGGACAAATTTACCCTCCGCCGGTGGCCGACGCTCCAGACGCCTAACCGTTCGTTGGCTCGCCATACGTTCGAATGTTTGACGTGGTTAGTTGTTTTTAACGATACCATCGAATCGTGCCATTAAAATTGCTATTGTTTACTTCAAGCAGTACCTATAAATTAGATAAATAATGTGGAAGATGCACTTTCTTTAACTCCCCATCACGCTGCCGATGGAGACGCATGGTGGCTTATGGAAAAGTAGTATCAAATGCGGATAAAATGGCGAAACATAAACTGTAAATCTTCTAAACACAATACACAACGGTGTAGGGTCGCGTTTTGTGATAGAAACCGATGTGAATGACTGAATAGGAAAAAACAACCAAAAAGCGTTTTCCTCAGAAATGTCTCCGCGTCTTGTTTTCCATTACGAGGGGCTGTGTTGTGAGTCTTTGTCACGTCGTCACCGAGGGCACAGTTTGAGGGCCATAGCAGCACACGGCGACGACGACGACGACGACGACGACGACGATGGCGTCGGGAGAAAGCGTTGTCGTAGCTAAAAATATATTTTTCCGCGCTCGAACAACAAAAAAAGGTGGAAAACCGTTTGCCCAATGCTCGTTAGCAGCCGTCGTTGGCAGACGTCGCCGTGGCCGATCGGTGTATTTTGCGTTCCGCCTGGGGCCGATTTTCCCTCCGTTAATTTTTCCACCGAAAGGTCCTCTCGCAAACACTCGGCTCTGGGTGGCGTACCGGCGGGCGTTTCTTCCACCATTCATTACCGTTACAAAGGGGGGACAAAAAGGAGAAACACGAACGCCCGAATCGTAAAGCATCAGGGCCATAAACGATCGTGCCGTTTATATTAAAACAAACTCACACAAGCGATGGACACAAAACTCCGTGACGTGTGATTTGGAACGACTCTGACGCACTCGGAGACGAAAGCCGGAGCGGTTTGTGAATAAATAATTGCCCAACGGTGGCCGGGGACACATCTGCCGGGCTCTTCACGACGATCTCGAAGTGGAAGATCGTCAGCAGAGGCAGACAGTAAGAAAGAGATTAGGCAAGCTGAGCGTGTGCTGAGCGGAGAACAGATGCGGGACGGCACCAAGTGCCGTCAATTAATTCCGAAACAACGAATTAAATTATTCCGCACCGAGGGCATGGCGTTTAACTGGCTGAACGGCATTTCGCTGATAGCGGCAGCAATCAGAATCCGATTCAGTTCTTCACAAACCGTCGCATCATGCCTCGGGTCAACTCGGGCATGCACAACTGCCAAGGAACACACCACCGAGCACCACTTACACGCTATGGCCCGGTCACCAATTGCTTAACCGAATTTATTCAAATCTCGACACAAATCCCGCGACAGTCCGCACGGCTGCTGGCTGGTCGAAGCGGATGGCTAATTGAAATTTACGATCAAATCTGCGATTGAGGCCAGGCGTTTTTTTCTGATCTGTCCTCGCTACTTCGCACATACGTCGCCACGCTAACGTGCATGTGATTAAAATGTGGACCTTCTTTTGGACCGCCGCCGTTCGAAGAAATGCCGGTTCGCGAAATTCTGGCTCGCACTGTTTTGGCTGTTCGCCTTCCGTTCCGTTCTTGACACATGTTTTTGTGGTTCCGGAGTGAGAACGGATGAAAAACGCGATCTCCGTGAATTACCGTCACTCGCCGTCCTGGGATGGGGAATATGGTATGTGCACAACCGACATCGGCACTGTCCGGATTCGCGTACGTTACTGGCTGACGGGGCCAAAACAAACAACCACCCGATCGCCCGAATCGGGGAGCCAGCCCTACAGAAAGGGGCGAAGACATGCTCCGAGATTGGATCCTTTGCTTGACGATCATGTAACTGAACTGCGGTTGCTTTGCGTGCGCGCGAAAGGGATGATCGTGTAGCGTGGCACAGCGCAGCAGTTGGAACATAAGCATAACATCATTGCTCTCTTTCTCTTTTTCTGTCTCTCTGTCTCTCTGTCTCTCTAGCATCCACGATCAGCACGATCATTTGTCGCTTAACTCTTAACTCCAAGACGTTCGCTTTGCGTTTTCTCCTTCCGTTCTTGTTCGATGTTTTGATATTTTTATGTTTATTTCGCAAAATTGCCGTTCTTTTTCGCACACTTTTCGTCCCGAAACTAACTTTATCACACCGCAGACCATGTCGTACCACGGTTGATTGCCGGCAGCTGCATCGCAGCATCGCACTATTTGCCAAAAAGGTTTCCTATTTTAGAAACCACGTACCTTCCAGTGGCCGCGATTCCCCGAACATACGATCGCAGCTGCTCGGTGCGCCATTTATGCGATATCAAGGGAATTAACGATGCAACACACCGAATGGAGCATCATTCAACACGCCACAACATTTTCTAGGAAGACCCCATTGCTTTCATTCTCGAGGCGCGATTCAACAGTTCTTAGCCATCGTTTGAACGAACTCAGCTCAGCTCAGACGAAGCGAGCAAGGAGAACCGAGTGAAATGAGCTGTAAATGGATGCATATTGCAACGCACGGCGCGGTTCATTCACAGCTGTGCGTAGTTAGGCCCATCAACTGGTCACGGATTGCATCGGGTCGGGGGGCTAAGTGGTCGTTCCCGTGCGTCCGTTGCGGTTCTTCATTCGGGACATTTCGGTGGCAGGTGCATCTGGATGGGGACGAAAATACACGTTTAAGACACCAGATCGTGATCGTGGTTTTTCCGCAATATTTGCACCTTTATTCATGTATAAACAATCTTCCACATTTCGCTTAAACTTAGACAAAAACATGTAACAAAATCCCTTGAATGCTTTTCGACCAGCAATTTAGCAACAACACTTTCAGTGGGCTGACACCGCGGAGGCGTTGAAAATCTCGATCCAGTAACCGTCCGGGTCCTTGATGAACGCCAGTCCCTTCATGCGCCCTTCGTCGGGCCGTTTCACGTACTCCACGCCGAGCTTATCGAACCTTTCGCAGGCCTTCTTAACGTCCGGAACCATGATACCGATGTGACCGAAGCCACGCGGATCGGCGTTGCCATTGTGGTACGAGAAGTTGGGGTCGTTCTCCGTTCCCCAGTTGCTGTGTAATAAAAAATGTGTATAACATACATTTTCCATCGGTCGATGCATTCGTAAGAAGTCATCCACTCACTGGGTCAACTCCAAGGTGGCCTTCCGACTCATCGCCCACTGTACGCATTCCTTGCGATCCGACGGCTGCTTCCCGATATCCTCGTATCCCATGAAGTACAGCGAGAACTTGGCCTCGGCAAAGTCCAGCTTGCACAACAGGTTCATACCGAGCACTTCGTTGTAGAACGGCAGTGACGCTCTCGGATCTTTGATGCGATACATGGTCTGCTGGAACAGAAAGTTCTGTGGCCCGAAAAGAAAAGAATGAGTCCCAATCGTAAAAAAAGCCCCGATCATGCTGAGTCAATTGCAAACGAGCGATAAGATAACGTTTTATGAGAACCGGCCCGGATTTGGTCAGTGAACTATTGAACTATTTTCTTGACGACCGAAACCGTTCCCGGAAGGGCCGGTAGTTGTAATTGCATCGTAAACTAACGACTGTAAAAAAACACATTACCGAAGATAAAAATACTCTAAAATTATACAACACAGGGAAGCGACGCGAGAATGACGTGTCCCGGCACTAAACAGCTGATAAACAACCACCGAACATTTTGTCGCTAATTGCTGAAGAAGGGGCTCAGGGTGTTTTTCACATCGGGAAATAATTAATAATGATTCGAAAGGCTTAGGGGGGATAGTGGCCATGTTCATCAGGATATGTTTCTCACGATCGTACCTTAGTTTCTGCATCCGGAAGTTTTAGCAGCTCCTTGGCTTCCCTGTCGGTCAGTCCTTCGGCCATTGTGGTGTAAAACGAAGCTGGACGAAATAAACTATAACAAATATCAGAGCATATTTGTTATTTTCCACGAGTAAAGGGTTTCTTAAAACTTACCAAAACAATAATTACTGATTACTGATTACTGATCTACGCCGCTTGAAAATAACTCTTTAGTCGAACTCTTTTTCAGAACCGCCAGACTAACCAGTTTTGAAACCTCTCTACGTTCCCGGGCTCTGTTTTTTGTCTTCCCGGTCTCTTTTCGCTCTCTCGTTTCTCTGATCACGAAATGATGATATGATGATGATGCTACGATAATCACGAACTGCTCAATTTCCCCTGGTGCTCGAACTGCTCGAACAGTTGCGGCTGTCAAATCGCGTGTCTCATTGCAGGGTTGAATACGAAACCTTTCCAAAAAGAAGCGGGTTAAAAATTCATTAAAACATTAAAACAAATCTTGTGATTCACAATAATTAAATTTCTCCGGTTCTTCCTTCATGATGGTCTTGTTTCTTTTACCGTTTTTTAATGCAATATTGCAAAAAAAAATAGAGTTTTCTTTTTAAAATAATACGTGTTGACAATCATTTATCGTAACGGTCAGTAACGATCGTGGACTACAATCTCGGTTTGATTGCCCAGGGGATGAAAGGGGACTGACAATTCGCATCCTTAATTCGTAAATCAATTAATCACCACTATCGGCGGTGCAATCCGTATGATCCGCTAATGGGACCACCGTTGTGTGGTAGCCAATGATCATGCCGAAGCATTGAATGAAGTGAAAAATTGACAAAACCAACACATCATTAACATCAAACACATCAACAACAATCAACGGTTAGCGATAAATCTATCGATCAGTTGAAGTAACCAAAATATGCCACAAACCGACCCGGCTCGTTCGTGATCGTGATCGATTCGCTCGCTTTTGTTATAACACACCACAGACCACAGGCCCGTGAAAAGTTACGGAATCTCCCAAAAACCCGGAACACACAGGACCTCGAAGGAATCCCCTCCCATTCAGCTGTTGTTCTCTTTGAGGCCGACTCGCCGGCCTCGTGACTTTTCGAGGCCCTCTGCAGGGCCTCAAGGTACCCCGTTGCGTGCGTGCGCGTGCATTCTACGCACCGAAGTCCAAATTATTTGCGCCATTAATCAAGCCTTTTACCGGGCCGAAAAAATCACCGAAAACAGGGAACCGAACATCGATCTTTCGGAACGAAAATTTGGAAAACGCATAGATTTACCTCAACGGCATCACGTCACGTAGCCCGTCCGTGACCTGATGTCCTAACCGGGCAGCGGTTATTGATGACGCACTGAACACCAGCGAATCGGATTAGGCCGACGAAGATACGAGCGCTTTCGTCACAAGTCTGCCAATGGCGGCGGCATTTGGCGCTTTGAAACCGCAAACTGGTTTGCGGTTTTGGGCGGCGCAAATTAACATATGCGCTCGAATCCATGCGAAATCAGTGCCGGAATGATAACGGAAGCGCCGATGTCCCATCCGCAAAGCCCTGGGTAAACAGAGCGCAGCGTGCCAGGTGGAAGGGCGCTTATCCCTTAATGTCTTGATTACATTTTACTCGTGACGTGAGCCCTTATAATTGAACCTAAACCACCCCCACGGATCCCCAGGATGCCGGGACCGGGAGCACGTTAATCCGGCACGTTACAACATAACCAGCGCTGGCCGCACCGGAACACACCATGCAGGGACCACACGGTTTTTCTTCCACCTTTTTATGGAGTGGCCCAGGCCCAGGGGCGCTTCATCAATACGCGCGCGAATGTAGGTCAGCCCAAGGAATCGTTCGGTGGCTCGGTGACAACGTGGCAAGTAATCACGCCGGGAACGGGGGCCGGCGATGGTGATAAAAAATTGAAAATGAAATAAACGACATTTTTCACGTTGCGTCCGAGCCCACCTCGGTCGGCCACCAAACATCTCCATCATCCCGGGTCGGTCCAGCGGTGGCCGGCCTTATCAGTGTCACAATCCCCCACGGGAAGACCTCCACAAAGCCCAGCTGCTGTCCGTTCGCTCCCGTTGCATAGCGTAAGCTCGAAGAACTGGCCGCCGTTTTTTGGTCCGGAGTGGAGGGCCAACTTGGTGCCCTTAAACCATGCCAGCCAGCCAGCCAGGTTCTGTTGGTCACCTGCGCTCCGCGGACCGTTTTTTGTTCAGTTTGTTTTTCGGGGTTTACTCGCTTTTGGGGTCATCATAGGATCAGCGCGAAGTGGAACACACATAGAGGCATCCGACGGACGGTATGCTTTCAACGTGCACCGATACCGATCTGTGATTTATGGACTCTACCGAGCGGCTTGGGGAAAGGGTTTCAATTAGTGCGGTTCCTAGAAGCATTGCACGGGGCTTGGAGGGATTTTCTGTGCATTTTTGCATTTTTAACAACCTCTAAGTCGCCGTTGCGGGGCTGTTCAATAGATGGTTTGGGCCATTCATCCACCGGTTCTTCCAGGAACCGAGAGTACATCCCGGGGAAAACGGTGTTATCATATTACAGCCACAACGAATTCAAACGTTACGGTTGATGCAACCTCCCCCGGACTTACCTGGAGTGGGACCGACCCTGGGAAGCGTCCTCAGTGTGGGCTCAAATTTCAATGATTGCCACTGTCTCCTTTCTATCCGCATCAATTAATGGCAGCTATTGGCAATATTTTTGTGACACACCGCGCAGTCCGGAAAGAGTCTCAAACTCTTTTCAGATCGAAAAAGTGGTGCCGCCCGTAAAAAGTGCTCCTACCGGAAGACGGCGTGCCGTTACGGCAAATAAAAATGGGATCAAACCCGGGATCGGGAATAATTGGCGGAAGGTCCTGTCACTGAAACTACACACCTCGTTATCGCTCCTGGAACTGCATCGGAACCGATACCGCTACGGCGTAGAACTTTCTGCTGGAATGTTGGGAATTTCCACACCAACCGTGAACCGTGGTCAGCAGAGCTGGCCATAGAAGATACCAGTCAGCGCCAGGTGTGCGCCGGCATTCACAGCGGTTCCAGATACTGTAATCCCCTTTCCGGGATTTGTGTGGCGTGAGATGCCTCGTTAGCGTTGACAGAGGAATTTGATTTGTTCATACACCGGATTAAGTAATACGGAGCCGCAATTGTGGATTTTCCCGGGCCCGGGGCATTGTGGCCCACCACAAGGTAGAGCTAAGATAAGCAGAAATTTTTTTGACAATTTCCTGGGAAAGGTGGATAAAAGTGTCTCAAAATCCCGAGAAGGCGCCATATCGTCATCGTGCTAAATGATTCAATTGATAACACTTTCGAGCCAAGCGCTCCGATAAAAGTGATGAACGATGGCGCCTGGCCTGTTCCATTTAATTAAAACTCATCCTTCGGGTGAATAGTGCAGTAAGCAGTAAATTTGGACTCTTTGAAAGGGTTCCAACAAAACGGGGAGAACAATTTAGTTTATTTGTTGTGCTGGAGTTTTTTTTCTCTCGTCCGGCTGCAGTGCGTAAGTGGCTCAACTAGATAACGATAACTATGCACTCACTGATAACGGCACATAGATCGTGCAGGGCCAGAGAAACCCTGGACTTGTTGCATGCGTAGACACCCCTCGAAGGGCTCCCTGGAAGAAACGTCGGGGTTCCGTGGCGTGATGATTGATGGGAAGAAGAGCAGAAAAGCGATCAACAAGTGGATTGTCCAATGTAATGGCCGTCTTACACAGCCATCCCTGGCCCCGGTACAAAGCCAGCCAGACAGTGACACACCTGGATGGTGACCATGTAACAACGGAGCCCCATTGCTACGCATGAATTATGAGCCGCACCAGGTTCATAGGGAAATCCCAGCGCAGGAAAGTGATCCTAAAGGGGGTCACTTAAATAGGGATTCGTTTCACTTTTTCCACCGGCGTGCCCCGCTAAACATGTTAATAGTTAATGCACAACACAAAACAGAGCGATGTGAGAGCGATCCCATGGCGTTTTCGGTGGGGCCCATGCGTCAGAGTGGAATTAATTAGTACTAATTACCACACACTCTAACTCCGGTGAACTTTGCCATCCGGACTGGTCCCCGGACCAAGTCTGGACCAACTGACGAGTGACTAAGCGGACGCTACGGCCCCTATAATAAACCCCGAATTTGAAATACCAGTCTGTTGAATAAGTTTTAGAGTTTGATAAAGAACACAGTTCTGGGGTTTGAACTGAAGTCTAGAGAATCTGGAAAGGTTGCAAAAGACAACTGTTATGACCTCATTAGTTGATGAAAAACGCTTTCCACGTATGAATTTTTTGGATGGTCTGGAAACAGATAGAAGTCGCTAGGGTCCAAATCTGATTAATATGAGGATGTTCCAAAAATTCTATCTTTAATTCATGGATTTACGCCATTTGCAAAATGCTCCTGTGACACGGTGCATTGTCCTGATGAAAACGGATTTGTTTCTTCTGCAAACCGTCTTTTTTCAAGAATTTTCCAATACAATTTTTCCTGTTTTTTGGTGGATCGTCTTCAAGAATTGTACGATGACGTTTAAATTTAATAACCCATCGAGCGAAGAGTCCTTATATACTTTCAACATTCGTTCATACATTTTCTTGCCTTTTAAACCTTCCCAAAATTAAAACTTCAATCACTGCACGATGATTGATTTTTTCCATTGAAAAAACTGTCAGTTCGATTCGACACGTCGATTCTAAATGGCTTTTAAACAAAGACTGAATTGACATGTTCAAATGACACTTCACATAAAGGTTGGTACATAAAGGGTGTACCAACATCATCGAAATAAATTTGGGCTACTTATCTAGCCTGACTCTGCTGTTGAAGCGCAACACTTATGGTACAACCCAATACATTCTCCGGTTTTTAACCAGCCACTTTCGCTCAGCAGATGAATCACATTTTCCAACCATTAACCCTAATGATTTGTCACCAAAACACACACTTAATAAACAATTCGCGCAGAATTAACAGCGCGATTGAGTGATTCAAATCCGAAGCAAAGAGAGCGAGGAAATGAGAGCGAAAGAAAGGCAACATGGAGAGAAAGACAGGCGAATGGAGAGCGAATGAGAGCGAACTCTCCGAAGAGCGTGAGCGCGTGTGTGCTTTCTCGCTCTTTCGCCCGGCAACGGCAGGCACGCCATCTCGCTCGCTCGCCGGGAGCTGGTGTTAAGTAACAAAACGCAACGCACGGCCGCACTTGTGTTTCGCGTTGTGTTTCAGTGAGATTTAAAATTTCAAACCGCGAGCATCGTTGTGTGAGAAACGAACAAACGAACGACACCAGCGGAGACGTAATCGTACGGGAGGAAACACAATCACCAAACACAGCCCGTTCGGAAAACAATAGCAACGTGCGCGGCCATTCAAGCAAATCGAGGTTTACGAAGCAAGGGGGGCCCGTTGTGCGGAGTGCAGTGCTGTGCAAATCTCCCAGCCACCCGAGGCCGGTATCCACGCTTTTCATCTGCTGATCCGAGTGTGCGATGAAATCCCCGTCGCAGGAGTTTGTGATGATCCGTTCGATCCGGTTCCGGGTTTAGTGATCGAAATCGCGAATGTGACGCAAGAATGTGCAACATTTGAAAAAGAAACCGAAACCGAAAAAAACGACACAGTGCACCGTTGTTCCTTTATTGATTGAACATTTCTTGGTTCACCTTTCGCTGTCGCTATCGCCGAATTTCGTCTCCCGTTTCGTCGACATCCACGGGCAACAACGGGTCCGGTTTCGGGCGGATCGAAAATATTTATTGAAAATTCAGCCGACAAGAACCGAAGCGGGCGCGCACGCCTACCGAGATCGTTATCAGGGGCCTGTTGAAATCCTTTTCAACGGTGCCTTCTTTTCGCGAAGTGGCCGCAAAAAAAACCAGTTCAAAAATTACACATCTCCGCGTGGCGGAGAGGAATTCCGGGCCCTTCCTGTGCGTTCGGTTGTGGGCCAAAGGGACACAGGTGAAAATTAGGAGCAAATTGACGGTTGTTTGCTTCCCCGAGGGTTGCTAGGATTCCGAAAGAGAGGCTCCTTTGTCGATGCGAGCCAGGGAGACGACAGACCACAGAGAAAAGGACCACAGAAAATCCTCGGTGCGCCGGGCTCCGAATTATTGGCTGTCTTTAGCGATGGCCATTACGCCAACGGGTGGTGAGCAACAATTTGCATAACACTCATACACAAATACACATGCTCCAATTGGTCCCCCCACCCCTCCCCAGAAGAAGATTGAACGTGCGTGACGTGTGAGCCGCCCTAACCCCACACCGAAGCCTACTTCGGGCCGTCGCGGACCATTTGAAAGTATAATTGTAATCAGCGTGGCGCAAACCTGGGTGGTGTTGGTGGCTCTAGCTGGCCCGTTCGCCCGTTCGAGGCCGTCAAAGTCTGGACCTACACTCCCCGTGACCGCATTTGGGAGGACCGACGAGAGAACGAGAAAATTCACCCGAGGCCCGTTGGCTGTGGGAGTTCTGCGGCGTTGACCGGGGGCCAAGAATTCGCTATCGCGATCCGTGATCTGGGTGAACTGGTGGTGAAAAGTCCTACGCGTCCCGTGCCTGTGTTTCGTGGGTGTGCGTGCGGCAATGGACGATCGGCACGTCCGGGCACGATGACGTCCCGTAGCAGATCACCGATCACGGCCGCCGCCGGTGACAACAAACTTGACATGGCTGGGAACCGTGAGAACGATTCGGACGGTGCGATGCTGCTGTCACTCGGGTGCAAGCGGACACTTCACACTCCGGACGAGCGGATGCCGGGCAAGAAACACTTTCACCGCTATCCGCACCACTACCAGCACCGGCTCCGGGCGTCCGTCACCGTGTCCAAGTTCCTGTGGTCCCTGCTGTTCCTAGTGTTCTGTGATAGTGAGCTGGTGGCGCGCGTCCTGTTCCGATCCTCGCTCCAAGCGTCGGCCGCCATGATGATCGTCCCGGCGGGTGGCACTCCCTCCCGTTGGCCGGCACCCTCCTACCAAGGGGCCGCCGGGGACAGTAGCGATGAGGCCGTTCCCGCCACTTCCGGTGTCGCACGGGCCCGGGCCATCGTCAATCGGACCAAGCTGCTGGAGCTGGTCATGGAAGGACTCGGTCTGACGGCCATTCCCGACGTTCGCTTGGTGAGTTTTTGGGCGTTCGCCCTCTGCATGCTAATTAATCGTTTCCGGTGGGGCGCGGCATAATTGCCGGCACCGAGGCCACGGCATAATTGGCACCGAAAGTGGTGCATTCCCTGATTCCGGTCTTTGACTTTTGAAGGCGCACCGGAAAACGGCCGACTGTCTCAATGTCAACAATGGCCTTAAATCATTGGGAGGAAAACTCTGTAGAAAGTTTCCGCAAAAGGAGCGCAACTCTCGTCCATCGGGCCTGGAATGGACTGGTGTCCATATTTAATCCATAAAAGCCAAAGCAGATGTTGCTCGCTCTTTTCTCGCTCGCCTTTCCGACACATGTGTATCGCAATCGCGCCTTTCCCGTTCATATCCGGTTCCGGCACCGCTTCCGTGCAATCCTCGTGTATGTGTTTGTGGTGCTCAAACTTTCTGAATGCACAACCCGAAGGGCCCCCAGGGTCCCTCTCTCTCTCTCTGCCCGACGACGACGGATGCTTCATCTCCGTAGCGGCCCCGGCCCAAGAGTGAAGGTCGTGGCCGGGGAGTGCAAAAATCAATCCTCGGCACCCTGGTCTCGGTGCCTGCTCTTGAACTTGACCGCCGCAGGCTACAACGATGCAGCACAGGAAATGTACCCCAGATTCCCCTGGGGGCCCTGCCGGATCGTAATAAAACTTTAACAACGAGTCAGTTGGGAAAAGTTGGTCACCATAGTTCGTGCTTTACATTCCGGATCCCAACCCGGGGGACCCGAATCCTTCCGAAGAGTCAACCTACTTTACATGGTGAAGCTTTTTCCGAGGATTTTCACCCAACGGGGGGACCCTCTTGATTGGGATGGGAAGCGGCTAACGGACTGCGGGATGGGTTCCAAAATTCGATTACAGCGATTCCCGGAACTCTCGCCCCGCCGTGAGCAGAGTTTGATGGAATGCAAATGCGTGGCAAGCACGTGCTGGGCGTTGCAGTGTGTCCCTCGACCCAGGGCGCCCCAAACCGGGCGTTGATTTGTTTACATTATGCTTCACGCTTGTGTTATGCTCCGTCCCCCCCTCCCAACGGATCTTCCCACGAGGGCGGGACCCAGGGTGTTTTGATCTGCTCCGACGGAACGTGAAAATCGCCCTCCAATTGCGCTGCGATCGTAATGATTTTTCGTGCGCTCGAAGTATGTCCGAACCTCCCCCCGGTATCGATTGGGGTCCCCGGTGCTGGAGGCTGGCCCCTGCGGGGTTGGAAGAAGCCGGTAAGGTGTCGGTGGTGGTGGAGAAACACGGGCCTGTGTCTGTGCGACACTACGACGAAAATAGAACTCCGGTGCGATTAATTTTAAATGAGGCTCATCGCGCTCATGTACTCGCTAATCCCGTGGCCCGTGGAGGACCGGTGCGGCGAGCGCGCGGGAAATTTGGCCCTGGGCATGGGGGGGAGGGGGACGTCGGGACACATAAACCTGAGAAATCACCCGACAGATGCGGGCAGGGTAATTCATAAGATGATTTGTTTTGGTTTTCTTTCCCCACTTTTTCCCGTAGCCGAGCATTCAGCCGTCGGAATGCCGAAGCCGACCCGATTTTCCAATCCGGAATCCGGACAGAATTTGATTGAATTTGCGATAATTTTATCGATCACCCGGCCCGACTCGATTTAAATCACAATTTAAACATTTAAATGCCCAACGTCGCGCGTGGCCTCACTAATCACCATCTCCATCTCCGGGGCCGGCCGTCTCAATCTGTGACACGGTTAACGACCAATTCCTGCGGGTGTTGTCGAAGGGTTATTCGATTAAGAACCGGCCCTCAGGCCTGCGAGTCAGCCGTCGTCACCTTCTCCACTCCCTCCGGAGTGGCGATTTTTCGAGGCGTTTGCGACGACGACGACGAACACGACGGAGAAGTAACTACCGACGTACCGTTTGATTTAATTATAATTAGAATTGGCCACAGGCGGCGGCGGCGGCGGCGGTGGGCGATGCGGGGCTGTTGGCATATGCCGCGCACAGGAAGTGATGCACACACAGTTTGGAGCATAATTAAAATTGCATTTAAAGCATCCAGCCCCGGATTGCGTTATCGATGGATCTCGCTCCCCGATCCGGATTAGTTCGACTACTGCTGCTGATGATGTGTTTCAGCTGCGGCTCATGTAATCTGCCGCCTTATTCGCTAGTTTCCTGAGACTTCGCGTGCAGTACGCCGTTCCCACAAGTCGACCAGTGCTCCGTCGCTCGAGTCGGACACAATTCGAACCTCTTCAATTTACATAATTGAACCACTGCGGCGGCTGAACGATTCCTCCATTTCACACACAAGCCGGTTAGAGGCCTTGCCTTGCTCTACGGTCTACGGGGTTTGAAAAGTGTCACCGGGTCTCGGGCCGGGACCGGGCCAACCATCGTCAAATCGTCGCATTCGCGTCGACGGAGAGTGATTTATCGCGCATCCGCGCCACTAACGCCGGCCGGCGATTTTTAATTATCCACTCGGGCCGGGCCGGTCCGGGCCAATCAGGTACTGTCCTCCCGAGTCCTCCCTTTACGGGGGTTTCTTCGGCAATCGCAATCGCAGCGCCAGTAATTCGACAAATTGTCTGCACCTTTGATTGGCATCCGATCGAAGCATCGAACCGAAACTCACCGATCGAGAGTGCAACATGCACATTCGCAATGCACCGATTCGATTTTCCGGTACCTGCCCGGACCGGATCATAAATTGTTGCGGAGTCGCCAGTTGATTACTTTGCGCCGGCCGACCATAAAGATTAAATTGTAACGCGCGCGCACTACACGGCAGGACACAAGTATTTCACGCGCCGCCGCCGCCGATGAAGTGGCCACACTTCAAACACGTAACCCGTTGCCGATCCGGTCCGGTAAGTGGTGGATTTTTTGCCAGACCTGATAGAGGCTGATAGGCAAATTTTGTTTCGGTTGATAACGTGGCGAGTGGTCGAATTCGAAATCGAAAGCAGAAGTTGCTAAACAAGTTTCTTCATTTTAGGTGGAATCCGAATCGAACCGAATGGCGGCGAAAAGTGATCTTGAAGTCGTTGGAATCGTTGAGAAGCCCTCGCCCAACGGCAACGTTGCCTCATCGCAATGTGGGTCACGTGACGGGGGCTGGCTGGGAAGCTAGCTACCGGATCTAGTGCACCTGTTGCCCGGCCCGGCCCCGACTTCCTCGCACAACTCTCTCACGGCGCGCGCGCCTCGGAACAATGGAACCTCCCTCCCTGGGGTTGGGTGAAAAGCGAAACCGACGTCGGCCCAATCGTGACGGACGGACTCATTACGCACGCACGAACGGCTAATTGAACATGACGGAACATGAAGGCGTGCGTGGACGGGGCCGCCGGTCGGTGCAGCGCCCCGACCATAATTGGACTTCGGCGCATTTCAAGTCCCCTCCTTTCGCCGGGGGATTCCCGAGGCCATCTTCGAGTGTGCGCCACGCGGTCCATAAAAATCGGTCATTAATCGGGCGCGTCTCGCAGGAACAGGTTTGCGGTGCCCCGTGTTAGTTCGCGAGTTTTATTTGCTTTTATTTCACATCTCCTCGGGCCGCCGGGTCCGTGAGTGGTGATAAAAACACGGCACGGTGGAATGTGCCGGAATGGCTGTGGCAGCGAGGGTCCTGCGAGGGTGCCAATTTTCAAACCAGACCCCCCGGGCAGGGTGTCAATCGGTCCGTAGAGGACGCATCATAAATGCGACAGCATCGTTCGCCGAGCAGTTCGACGAGAGAAAACGGTCGTCTCAGGGGGTGTACCTGTGTGCGAGGAAGCTACATGCTTTTTGGCAAAACTAATAACCCGTGATTGATCATCCTTGACGATACCTGAGCGACCACCCGCCGGAGCCGGAGGGGTCAAACGCAAGATCATTAGAACCTGTGCCACGAGCGCCGAGCCGGGCTCTGAATGCTATCAGCCCACGGATCTGTACGGTCTCCCGGAACAATGGTGTTTTGCGCAGTTCTGAGAAGATCGCACTCCAAGGTCCCGGACTGGAGGCCGGAGAAAACGATCGGGTTGGACTTTCTTTCGCAACTTGTACTTCCAAAACCAATTTGCCGACTGAAGTTCATCCATTTTGTGAGATTTGCGAGACGAATTCCCCTTCTGATTGCTTTATTTTGCTATTTTAGAGACTTACGAGTCTGGAGGATGCCTTGAACGCTGGTCGAAGTTTGTGGCCTTCTAGAACCTTGAGGAAGACAGAACCTTGGACTGGACAGAAGCAAGAAGACTAGAAGACTGGCTCCTCGTTCGTTCTTCGAGTTCCTCAATTTGAGAGACCTTCTGAACAAGATCCAAACAAGAACTTATTGAAGCCCCGGTTGTTGGAGCAACTTCCACCAGATTCCACACCGGAGTTGTTGGGAGGGATCCAGGAACCAGTTGTTTGCGATAATTGACTCTCGAGCTTTTGGAACAATTGGAAAATCGAAACGACATTTATGGTTTTCATATTTCAGACCGACTGACCAACCTCGCACAGGGTGATCAAAACAAAAACGGATTAATATTTTTCGATGCTTGAACATTGAACATTGAAAGATCGATTTACCAAAGTTATGTATAAAATACAATTTTGGTTGCAGAAGAAGATTGGGACTATGAAAAATTTATTTCCACAGTCGGTAGGTCGTCAACTCAGTCGTCAAAAGCACATTTCATTGAAGCTCATTTCCTCCTCGGTGGCTAATAATCACCTCAAGACAACAAGACAACCTCAAGACCCAAATTCACGTTGCTATTGCCGAAATAGGATGAGATACAATCGAAAATGTACTTAAAAACAGGTCGACCGAATGGGTCGACTACCAAGCTAGCCGTGGCGGACATTTGCCCAAAATTGTTTTTCATTAAAAAAATGGAAGATTCAAATTTTCAAATAATGACTCAAGCATCGAAAAATATTACGCTGTTTTTGGTTTGTAACCAAATGAAAAACAGAACGCTTTTTTGACCACCCTGTAAAATCGAACCTCTCGATGGTGTCCAACCTATCCAAACCCGTTCCCGAACCCGTCGAATCCGATGCCGATTTGGCCAATTAATTGACGATAAATTGTTATGCTCTCCGTGCTCGCTGCCGTGTGCTGTGAGTGACACTTTTGCCTGTTATCGTCCCGGTGGCCGTTCTCTCTCTCTCACTCTGGCTCGCTGACACACATTGGAGACGTCCTTGTGGGGCGCCGTGCCGGTGAAAAATGGCCAGCAAATCGGCCAACCGAAAGGAAACCCCACCACCCACCGTATTGGCTTAATATAGCGGCATTCGTTGTGTCAAAACAAAATCAAAACCGGACGGCGGTGGAAAAGAGCGACGGACGTGTGGGGAAAACTGGTAACGGGCGGCCCATTCTTGGAACGTCTGGAATTTTGTTGCTCTCGGGGCCAAAGAAAAACGATCGCAAGCACGCGCGCGGCGACATTCGGCTCCTGGCGCCTGCGTCTACGCGAGAGTCGCGAGGAATTCGCGCATCAACAAGCGTATCACTCAAACCGGCGGAAAACCGGCCCGCCCGGACCGGGATCGTAAAGACTCTTGATAGATCGGCCACCATCCCCCGGCGGCGGGAGGGCCGGAGAATGAAAGATCCGGGTGCACCGACGACGACGACGACGACGAAACACACAAAGTAACGAGTTTGGCCACCGCGCTTCGTAGGGGTTTTTTATGGTTTTAATGTCCTGCATGCACCGGTATTGCGCCTCCAGATCCTCGGGCCGATCGTACACATCGAATCGGAATGTCTGAAGCCGGTTCCATCGAGTGTTCGTTTGTAAAACTTAACCCCTGATGATTTACAGCGTTTCAAGAACGTTCCCAAATGTCATCGACACGATAATGGCCAAAGGCAGCGGAATGCGCATTAAATATTCATATCCAAAAAAACATCCAGAGAATCGTCATAAAATCGCGCATAATCGATCAATCTTTTCAAAGTGCGGGGTGCGCTTCGAAAAAGGGACGACCACCCTTTGCTGGCGCCTTGTTTGGGCCATCCCACGCCATCCCGGTTATTTTTGGCAGATCCAGCGCTCCAAAAGTTTGTACATTTGTAAATACCCCGACCGGACACCGCGGAAACCGGACGCACCCGGAATAGGACAGATTTTAATCTTGCAAGATGGCCGGCCCGGGGTTTCTAGGTTGGCGAATCATTGCGGCATCTTCCATCTTCCGGACGGAAACGGAAACGCCTCCTCAGTACCAAGCAAACCAAGGCCCCTGGCCGTAAATTCCATTGCCAATTATTGGGTCGCGTTTTATATTTTTAGTTCGCTTTCGCTTCGTTTGAAGTTGGCTGGTTCTCCGGTGCCGCCGGCCGCCCAACATCCCGCCAAACGTCGCCCACTAGAACCCCGGAGTGGGCCGGATGTTTTCGCTCCGGCTCCGGACTCCGGCTTTCTCTGCCGTCTGCGGTCCACCGTGGCCGGACAATGAGGGCGATAAAAATTACAAAAACTGTAGCCAGCCAGCCAAGGGCCACCCGGGAAAGGTTTGTGGCCGAAAGGGACTCCGACTTTCGTCAAGTCGTCGCCGGGGAAGGTCGGCTACGGATCTCTGTGTCCTCGAGCACGGTGGGCTCAAGCTCATCATCGCCCCAGGCATGCTGTGCACTTTCGGTTCGTTCGGTTCGGTACTTCAAACGGTCACCCCGAGCGATCGCCATGGCGATCGCCATCGCCATCGTGTAAGATCTGGTGAGCGTCTTGCCGATCGGTCCTTGGGCTTTCTTGCCACACTCTGTCGTCTACGGTGGTGGTCATCCGAGCTGTGTACATTACACGTGTCGTTGCGTAGCAAAATTAGCCTATCTGACTAATGTCTTCAAACACCGATCGGTGGTCTATCGCTTCACGGATGGCCCAAAGAAGTCTTCACTCCGCTCCGATTGACAGCTTAATGTTGCGCCAATCAATGTCGTAAACATCGTCGTCGATGCGTTGATTTCACAACAAAACACGCACCGTGAGCGTGCGCTGCTGAGCTGCTTTTGTCACGAGACCCCGGCACGACACCCGTATCTAATCCTCCTGCTATGATCCTGTCGTTGCCGTTGTCGAGCGGATTACAGATGTTTCTATCAACGCGCCGTGTTTCATAATGTTTCAATTTGCCGTTTGCATACACATATAACGGCATTCGGGGTGCTATAAAGCCACCGCGAATTGAATCAGCGATTAGCACGCCCAGGTTCGGCCTCTCGGGGCCGAAGGAGGAGTCCGTCGGTAGGTAAATGGCAGAGGTCGGTGATAATTTTTGCGGCATTTCGCACCATCGCCGGTGGAGAAGCTGCGTGCGCGCGTGCGAAGGAAGAAGAAAATCCGGGTAATTACCGGTTGGCCCAATGTTCATTAGTCATTAAATGTTCCGATCGGGAGGTCAATTCAAAACCGCGCTCGACCTCCACTCGAGCCACCACGAGCATCAATCTTCGGCGGCTTGGCCGTTTTAGCTTTGGGCCTGCTGGTTTATTTGCCACCTTGCGAGTCCTTAGCGGGGCCCTAAATCCACAACCCACGGCTCGGAGTAAACATTGTGGCGTGTGGCCCATGATTTTTATCGCTCTAGAAACGTCGACTAGAAAATCTCGCCTTCCACAAATCTCAATCCGAGGGGCTCTCTGTTTGCGTTAGCCGCGCTCGGTCGGCCGTGTCCGGTTCGGTGTATTTTGAAAAAAAAAGATTGACAAACCATTAGAGTGTATCCTGGGGTCCTGTTTGTCGGTCGCAGACTCCGGGGACGATGGCGCTATCGCTATGTGCGCCGTCGCCACGCTAATGGATCCTGGCTTGGCGAGGAATGCGACCGAGCAGGTAGAGAACTGGCGCATCCTTTCAGCGCGTCCTTTGCGTCCTCACGTCCATCGCAAGAACTCATCGAGCCGGCGATGATTGCAGTTAAATGTTTTAATCCGTTTTTTTTCCTAGTTTCTGTTCCCGCGATAAGCGGTGACGGCAGAGCAACGGAATTGGAGGATGAAGTAACGGGAGGACCACTTGTCTGGGAACGTGGGTTTTTTTTTCTCCGTTGTCCACCGTAGGCACACTTGAGAGCACTCGAACCGTTCTTACCCGGAACTGCTTACCACGCTGAGTTTGCTTAATATCCGGTTCGACGCGGGGCAAACGATGACCGGGGCCCCGGAGTGTCCGGATGGAACCGAATCGACCGCTCGAAACCGCACTCATCCGCGCTGATGATGACGGAATAGAGTAAACCAATGGCACCGAAAAACAACAGACAGACCTCGGGCCACGCGCAGATCACACGATCCCGCGGCCGCGATACTTGAGAATCGATCGCGTGACAAATTCATTTTTCGGGCCCCCAACAGGGATCCGTTATGGATTCCTCCCTCTTGACGATCGATCATTCGGTTCGTGTGATCGCGAATTACGCCAAACTTGTCAACGTTTCCAATCAACGCCATCATGACATCACACATGCCACTTGGGGCGGGGGGGTTGCTCGTTGGCGGAGGAATGCCGTGCCGTGGCCAAATATTGTTGTTGTTTGGACTCGCTCGGCAACGGCCCCGGGGTCATAAAGACAAAAATTTGTAGCATCTGCTTTCGCGTCTCTCGCGGGCGCTTCTGGAAGGTATTTAGCGGCAGAGCGTCATCGGCGAAACTATGATAGGAATGTGGCCGACGAAATTGCTGACCGGCTTCCCACGGAGTCCCACTTCCTGGCAGCAGCTGATCCGCCTCGCCATGATCCCTGACAGCTGTCAGGCCGGCCAAATAAACGTCCGCACTTTGTAGCTATTTCGGAGCCGACGCACCGAGAGGAACAACAGAACGGTCAATCACGAACGCCAGGAGGGCAGGGCCTCTTGGGACAGTGTTGCGGAGGGTCCAGCTATTTTCGGAGCGATTCGTCCTCGGCCACCGGAATCGGCGAACCCGTCGGGACCTATTTATAATCCCCCCCACCGTTCCCTTTTCATTTGTCGGCGGCAGCGAAAGGAGCGAAGTATCATTGGCGTGGTTCAAATTTAACCACACATCCCCCCACCAACGCCGGTTCCAGTATTTATTGGCCGCCGTCACCGAGAGCGCCACTGGCCGCCCCAGCCCAGCCTATGTTTGTTTATGTTTTCCGTTCTTAATGTTTTGCGCTGGCGGCCCGACGACGGCCGTCACGTGGGGCAGCGTGGGATCTCCCACGCACGGAAGCTATTTCGATGATCCACATCTGGACCTGGACCTGCCCTGACGGGGGAGTTCATCAATTTTGGGGGTAATCTACCCCGTTGGCGATTTATGGAGTGATCCAATTGACAGACCATTAAATCATCCGTATTGCGAGGATGGAATGCGTGCGATAAGTAGGTGGTAAATTCCGGCCACGAG
This sequence comes from Anopheles bellator, assembly GCF_943735745.2. Lineage (NCBI taxonomy): Eukaryota > Metazoa > Arthropoda > Insecta > Diptera > Culicidae > Anopheles > Anopheles bellator. The sequence continues at coordinate 3,554,037 of NC_071285.1, read as the reverse complement.
CGGCCACCAGGTGTTTACACTGCGGTCCGCGTGAATCCCAGGGTTTCTGGGATTCCGATCAGTAGCGCCACGGTGCGTTATCCTTTCGGGCGTAGGTGGACAGGTCGTTTGCGGTTTTTGGGATCACGCGCACCGAATTCCGACTCCTGGAAGCGATGCTTCCTGGAAGCGGTGTTCTGGATTGGAATCTGACACTGACTCATCGGAACACCGGGAAGGGAATTGTGCACACAAGTCTCTCGTCTTCTGTCACTCACCGATGCCGCGATGGCCATCATCGTACATTATCATCAGACAATTATCTCCGATCAACATCAAAGCCCCGGGGCGTCCGAAAAATACCCTCGCCCATGACTTCGTCGCTTTTTGCAATCTTTCCGACTCACGTTTCCCACCCAAAAGCAAGCGGCGTCCGGATCGGCAACAGCAACCGTTGCTATGGTGATGTAAACGTCAGCGTATTACGCGCATGTCTCATTCGGGCGGGTTGCCCGGAATACTCTCCCCGATAAGATCACCGGCCGGCCCGGTGGCCTACCCTGGGCCTGCCCCCGGGGTACATCTGTTTTCGATTCATGCCGCGCCGAAACAGAACCCGACCGAAGCGAACGCTCTCGAGAAGTCTCGAGAATCGCAGTAAGCTCAACGCCAGGCCCAGGCCGGTCCGGGTGAAAGTCAGCCCAGCAATTGGTGACTCTCGGAACGGACCTCTCGCGTCGCTGGCCGGGTATCGGTAATTTGTGTTTGTGCTCGACCCAAGCCCAAGGCCCAGGCAGCAGCAGTACCAGGCAGCAGAGCACCAGAAAACAGAACCTCCGCTCCGTGGTAATTATTCGAGCCGAAAGTAAACATCCTCCTTGTTCGAGGGCTTCTCCATCACATAATTCACGGTCGGTCTCGTTCTGGCGGCGGCCGGAAAAGATGCTGCACCAAACTGCAACTTCGAACCCAACATAAGCATGGAGAGGAGGACTCATTAGAAGATTACATGCGTCCCGGAGGCAGATCCAGGGGCAGAGATTAAGGCGTACTTACCGACGGATTACCGACGCGCAGGTCCCGCAGCGACTTATGGGTCCGTAGAAGGTTTCAGCCTTGAAGTCCTGGGACCCGCCGGGACCGGAATAATAGGAGACCGTCCGAAAAGGGACCCCGAACACCCGATTTGTCGTGCCCTTCACGTGCCGATCCTTGTGTGCACCATTGTTTTTATTGTGCCTATTTTTTGAGCGGACGACAGCAGCTCCTCGAAGGACGCTTGGCGAATGGAGAACCGATCCCGACCGACCGACCGAGTGGTACCTTCGTTCTCTCCGGAAGTGACTCACGTCGGATTCGAGCTACGGTCGCGATAACGTGTCGGGGAACTCCAACTCCAAATTGTAAAAATCGGTGTCAAAGAAATGTCTCACCATCGGGCGCGGTGACTCGTTACATGTTCCGGCCCCCCGACTGTCAGTGCCAGGTGCCAGGCGGTGCCATCCATCATCGGACGGCGCGGATCGCGACGGAAGCCACGGCTTCAGAAAGGGGTGTTTACTTATCTGAAAACAATCTGCGTCGTGCGAATGTGTGCCAATTAATACGCGATTGCCACCGGAGAGTTGCGGCCCCCGAAAACTCGGTTCGGACGATGACGTTACGGCGTCGAGAAGCCTCCGGTGGTTTGGGAATTCCCTCATTCACGTCGGAGGCCCACGATTACGCCATCGCTTGGCACGGAACAAACACAAAAAACGGCCCGAGTGGAACCCGAATCCCCGAATTTGTGACCAAAATTGAGCGTAGTAATCGCATTTCGATCGCGCGCAAGTCATCGTTACGACGCGCGCGGCACTCTCTAGGTCCGGTTTCTAGGATTTCGGTGGGCGGGCAGGGAAATACCAAACACTCCCCGTAAAGCCTAGGCCCCAAAAGTCACCCGAAAAACCACACCGCGGTGTGAAGCAACTCGGATCGGATCGGTTCGTCACGGCGCCCGTTTGGCGATCGATGCGCACAGCGTTTCGGACCGGGTTGGCGGATGCAATCCGCGTGATTCAGCTGTATTTGGTTTGGGTCGCGCCCGCCCTTCCCCCCAGATCCGGATCCGGCCCCCACCCCCAGAAAAGGCGTACATTCGAGCAGTTCGCTGTCACGTTTTCCGCCCAGGAACCCAAGGTGCCCCCGCCGATCGTGGATAGAGTCATCATCTGGCCCAACCTAATTAGCAGTCGATCCTTGATGATGATCGCTACCGATCGCTTTTCCATCAAATTGTGCCCCAGGCTTACGTGCTCGGTTTTCTGAAGTAGCCCCGAACTGCAACCAACTGCAAGCCACGATTACGCGTGTGCCGTGCACTCCCGGGCAATCTTTACTGTCGATCGGCCAGGGCATGAAGACTGCACGACCTCTCCTGGTCAAAAACAAATGGCTGTAAAAGTGTGGTTCTGTTCACACGATAAAGATTTATTGCATGCGCGGTCTGAGAAATCCTCGTTTAGGCCGGCAGTCGACGATAACGATCCGTCGAGATCGTGCGTTTGGTCCGTTTCGTGGATGTGCCGCGATACCAGTTTCAACCGGAAAGGGGGAACCATAAAAAGCTCAATCTTTCCGAGTTATTCGGAGATTATCGCTGGCCAAAACTGTACGGGGCCACACTTTATGACGTTTGAATGCGCCGAAAAGTCAGCCAATTACCAGTGTTTCGGCCGTTATAATACATGGGCCAAAAAGTACCGGGCCTAAGTAGGAAAAAAGTGTGTTTTTTGGTTCAAAATTGCCACATAATCATTCCAATCTTTATCTGTTGCCTCAAAATAGCCCTCAGTTTCAGCGATAACCTCTTCATTCGAGTGAAATTTCTTACCGGAAATTGCTATGTAATTTTCACTATTGATGGTATTTCCATTCTCAAGATAGAGGCGATTGTGATGCTTTCGGGCGCTTTGGACCAAGTTCATCAGTTGCACTCCACTCCTCAGATGACGATCCTTTTTGATCCCGGGCTGAAGTGATGGAAATCCATGTTTCATCCATTGTCAATCCTCAGGATCATCAGGAACATGTTCTTGGTTTTGTTCAACAGTGAGCAAACGTTTTGTGGATTTCTTTTTATGTTTTCTGGTGTTACCGTCCCATATTGGACGTCCACAATCCATTCAGAATCATCGGATACGTTACGATCACGTTTGAAGTCAGCCAACGATTCATTGTTGTTTCTGATAAAGCCGAGTCCTTATCCGTTCCGTTGCTTGAACGGTATTTTTTCCCTATAAAAAAGGAGTGTAAATTATAAACAAAATATCATTGCGCTATTTGTGCGTTAGTCCCGGGACTTTTCAGCCCATGTGTTACGGTGCGAACCGAGAAAAGGCAGCAGCAGCAATGTGTACAACTTTTGACCACCAACCATCAATCGTAAAATGGATATCGACGAAGATTCGATAAAGGTGTTCGAGAGAGAGAGAGTCGAAAGTCCGAAGTCTCCGCGGGCGCCATTTCTTCCAAGTTGTTCGTCGCGTAATTGCGCCACACTCGCCTCGCCTCCCGTCTCATCGTCGCGTTGCAGTCAACGCTAATTGCTGTTTATCCCGCCCGGCTTGCCGACTGTATCTTGGGACAGTGGACCTCCTTGATCCTCTGCCTCTGGTCTGCCTTCGCTTCGCTTATTTATTCATTAGATCTTCATAGAGAGCGACACAATCTCGTCGTCCGATCGCGACCGCACACCGGTAGCCGTTTCCAGGGGCTAATTTATGCTGTGCATCGGTTGCGTCGTGTCCTCCCCGCTGATCGTATTTTCATCATACCGCCAGTGCGCAAACATTGACCGTATCCGCCGCCGCCGCTGCCGAGAGGATGAGCTTTCTTTCCTCGCCGTGTAATCATCGCCGAGGTACTGTGGCGGTGAAGTAAGCCGATTAGGGAGTGCGCTCCGATGATCGATACTGCGTGTGGTCGCCACGCACTTCTGTGGGGAACCACGGGGACAGTGGGACGAACAAATAGCAGAGTTGCGCTGATGGTGTCATTCCGCGAAACACGCGAACGGAGTGGTGGTGAGTTGGTCCCAAAAGGTGTACACAGGGTCACAGGGATTTCCACCGGTGCGTGAAGCGCCTTATTTGCGTACTAAACAAACCCGGTCACCCGGTCCCCGGTCACTGTTGGTGCGCCAGTTCACCGTCCAATCAGGAGGAGCCACACACTGTAACCGTTGCCGGTGATTTATGTATCGATTTCAGTATTTTGGTTTCGCTCCCAGGTTCCCTAGAAACCCGGACCGGCGGCAGCAGCGCGGCAGGTTCGATGGAACCACTTGGGCTAAATCTTCCGAACCGTTCGCATAACATTAGCATCACATTTGAGTGCGCGAAGGAAGGCGACCGGCTAAGGCTATGGCCTCGGTCGCCGCCTATAAAACAGTGAAATCGCCCCCATAGACTCAACACATACATACAGACCGTGTGGCTGGGGCCATTCGGACTTGTAATACGAGCCCCCGGGCCCCGTTTGTTTGGTGTGGATGCACACCCTCTACTCATAATTGTCACGAACGGGCCAGAAAGTGATGATTCAAGAACTTGATTCCCCCGGCCCAGGGCTTCTATCTCAAAGTGGCCACCACATGCTCCGACATGACCGACCCTAACTGCTGCGATCCGAATGCAAGGTCAAACCTCAAGAGGATGATGGAGGCTGGAAAAACATCCCGCGCCCGCGGTGTGATGGCTTACCGGCTGAAGTCACCTAAATCATCACGCTTATTGCGGTCGGGGTAACGTGCTTTTAAGGGTCCACACCGTCGCCGGAATGGTTCGCATTAAAAGGCGGCCTCCTAAGTAAACGCACACAGACCGGTCGGGACGGCGAAAGAAGGGCCCCATTAACGGCGGCATTAAAAAAAAAAGGCCCTGTTCCGGAACCCCAACGATCAGCGTAGCGTTTAATTTTCACGGACGGGGATTACGGCTCACGATCACGTAACCGAAACCACGGGGCCGAACCGGGAAGGCGGACGTGCTAAGCAAACAATCTGCCAGATTACCACAATTCGGTCGGTTGACGGGTAATCCGGAAAAGCTGCACTCCTTCCGGCTTCTTCCGGTTATCCTGCGCGAGGCACGTGTTCAACCAGCCCGGGTGGGCGACTTTTTTTGTGGCCAGATTTCCCCTCGGTGTCAATGACCGTTTACATAATGCGTGCGGCACGCGAGACACGAGTCAATACTGTTCGGAAGTGTTCGAATCCACCCGATGCAGATGCACTTTGGTCCTACCAAACAGATGGCTTCAACCGGAGGGCATTATCGGCCATGGCAGTGCATTATGGCCGGGCCGGGTCCGGGACCCTTTCGAATCGAATCTCACCAGCACGCACGACAGCACGCACGGCATCTATCAACCGAGGCCGAGCTGATGGGCGGAGAGCCCATCATCAAAGCAAACACTGCAAGGCGGCGCGTATCGAAGAAGGCCACTCGCCGCGGCTTTGTTTGTCTTCGAAGGTGACGGAACACAGGCACCACCTCGCGTTGACCGTTATCTAACCGACGCTTTGCAGGCTCCAGGCGTGTGTCTCGAAAGTGTCTAGCCGGACGAACCTGGCCTCCAGGTAATGAGCCTTTCCTCGCGCGAGCCTTTTTGGGCTCGCGCGAAAAGGGTCCCTTTTGTTGGTGGCTCGTGAATGCAACCGAGGTCACTGAACGCCCTCGGATGCATCAAAGCCAGCAGCCGCTACCGCGACCTCCTTCCTCCGTCGGCGCGGTATCCTTATCGTCTTATTACCTCACTCGCCGGCAAAGCTTCGGCAGGACCCGTCATCGCCATCAGCAACTTAATAAAACAGCGCGCCACATAAAAGGCCCCCCCTCCGCGGGACAAAAGGGCGTCCTCACAACCCCTTGCTACGTAGGAACGTTCGACGTTTAAACTCTTTCAGGCAGCGAGCACCTTGAGGTGTCAACGACGTGTCAAGTGTGCTGTCAAAATATTTGCATTCGCGTCTCGTGGTGCGGGTTTCATCGAGCCATCCTGAGCATAATTTGTGGCCCTTTGCTGATGAAGAAGCAAACTGTTTGCCCGCACCTAGGCCAATTCGAGGTCACCGTTCGATCGTGGACCACCCTTGTCGAAGATCGGGTCTACCGAGCGCACATATGTTTCGATTTTAGCCCTGTAACTTACGGCCAATTGAAGTGTCATCAAGCGTGCTACAATTGCCGATCTGGCCAGCCGCTTCTTCCTCGGCGCTCGGTATGCTAATTGGAATGGCACATCCTGCGAGTCGGCGTGTGCCGTCCCCCCCGGGAGGGGAGTATGGAATTTTAAGCATCTCAGTCAAGAGGGTCACTGACAGCATATTAACCTGTGACAGTGCTCATCGACAGCATCGTAGTAGCCTTCGACCGAGCGAACGAGGATATGCTATTGATAAATGCGTTGGAATATTTTAAACGGTGGACATTAAGAATAAACAATCAAACAGGTTAAAAGTTTCCGAAAGGCGAGCTACTGGGACCAGTTCTGAACCGGACCGGAGAATCTGCAGTTGCCACGGGCCAAGGAAGGACGTCGCTGTTGAATGGTCAATAAATTTAGCACCTGCTCTGGCCGGCTCTAGCTGACCGTGGCACGTCCGCAAACCGGTGTCATCAAAAAAGAAACCCCCGAGAATGGCAGGACACATGCCGGGCCGGGATTTTGGCACGTTATCCGATTCGGAATCCCAGAAAACCGGTCGTCGTCGTCCCCGACAGCGGGGGAGCACGCATTCTGCGAAGTTCCCACCGACACCGTCGGGTACTTCTTCTTTCCCTTGCGGACACGAAGGCTCCAGATTGTTTCATTATGCATGATAACGTCCGCCGTGACTTTGTGCACCGGCGCGAAATTGGTTTTGGCCAAATTTGAATGAAGTTTGGGAAGTTTGGTTTTTGCGTCATTCGCGATTTGTTTTATCGTTCCAGTTCCAGTGTTCTAATGGTCTCCCTATCTCTCTCGTTCCAGATGAATGTCAGTCAGCAGGAGTACGAAACCAAATACGCGGAATACCTGGACCGAGTCAATCGCCGCCAGGAGCTTGCGGCCGCAGCCGGCGACGGGGACGATTACGAGCGGAGACAACTTTTCAGCTTTCCCGGCTCAGGTGCGTATCGGCTCCGGTGTGAATTCCCGCCCTAGCAGAGAGAAATGGAAATTGCCTGACAGCTTTATGGGGGAGATATGCAAACAAAAAATACAAACTCCGTCGTCGGCCCGATCCGATCTTAAAATATGACGGTCCCGGCCATCGTGGGGAAATTTCGGAGCCGGTGCCGTCTCCATTAGCCCCACCGTTCGGGTTCGGGTCAAGGTCAAACGGTCCCCGGGGCTGGCCAATCTAACCGTTACTGATAAATACATAAAGTGGGAACATAAACACTGGCCCCTGCTGGCTACTTGTTTGCACCCTCACCCGTCGGGGTCGATTGATTTTCCGAATCCAGTTTGGGATCGATTTATATGCTTATGCAACTTTAAATGGAACTCGGGCCGGGTAGCCGGCTACCGAAGAAGAAGTCTTAACGGTAATCACCGGCCGATTAATCACGGCAAATGGAACAAAGCACTCGAATTAAGACGACGACACCAAAGTGAACGGCTCATTTGAATAATCCACGCGCCGTCGGGGACGCAATCAGCCTCATCAGAGGGTCTTACGAGGTCACGGGACATGATGGTAAGAAAAAGTAAACTAAAGGTGTCGCTCTCCGTTCTTTCCCGCAGATCATACGCTCAACCACAGGAAACTGCGCCGCAAGCGTTCGCTGAACAACGACTACGATCTGGTGTATATCCGGTTCGACATATCGACCCGAAACGTGTCCACCACCGGCGAGGAGATGAGTGGCTTCCAGTCGTCGCCTTCGATCCACCCGGAGGACGAACCGGAGGCAGAAGAGGTCACACCGGCGGCCAGCAAATCGCCCGCGGAGGCGGCTACGAATGGTCACCGCCACCGGCCACAGTCTCTCTCGGAGCTGCCGCCAATCTCGCCCGAGAACATCGAGGAATCGTCGTTAAACATCATGCTCATCCGAAGACAAAACAGCGCACGCAGCGTTAACTCCCACAGTAAACAACAACAACAGCAGCAGCAACAGCATCAGCATCACTTCCACCACCATCCGCAGCATCAGCGATCGCGTGGCAGCCAGCAGACCCCCGCGCAGCACCACCAGCAGCAGCTCCGGCGGAAGGGTCGGATCAAACCTAAACAACCGCCAGGCGGCGGCGGCGGCGGCGGCGGCACAGCGGGACACGGTAGCGGGCCAACGGTCACGGTACACGTGTACCAGCTGGTGGACCCGTACGAGCGCCACTTCCTCACCTCGAAGACGATCGCCGTGGACGAGATCGCCCCGAACGGGAGCCGCTGGTATCAGCTGCCTCTCGAGGAGGCGGTCCGCACGTGGTTGGATGGGTCGCGCAAAAACCTGGGCCTGGAGCTGTACTGCGAAGGTTGCCACGCGAGCAACCTGTACATCGTGCACGACTCTTCGCCGTTCTTCCGTAGCCACGAGGAAACGCCGGTCCTGAACGTGGTCGGCCGGCTGGTACAGCGCGAGAAGCGCTCCAAAGTGCAGCGCTACCGTCCGATGCTGCACGACTACCAGTCGCCACCGAAGACGACGGCCTGCAAGGCGGGCAACAAGCGCTGCTGCCGCCACCCGCTGCTGGTGGACTTCCGGGACATCGAGGGCTTCGAGTTCATCATCCAGCCGAAGATCTTCGACGCCGGGTTCTGCCGGGGGCGCTGCCCGACCAAGCACAATCCGGCCACACAGCACGCGATGCTGCAGAGTCTGCTGCACGAGCACGTCAAATACGACGTGCCGAAGCCGTGCTGCGCGCCGAGCAGCCTCGATCACATCGATATCCTGCATCCCGACACGAAGAACCCGCAGCGGCTCATGGTGTCCACGTGGCCCAGCATGCGCGTGCTCGAGTGTGCCTGCTCGTGATGGGCCGCGCGGGTCCTGCCAATGTCCTGCTGCTGCCGGAAGCATTTATCTCAATGTAAACAAAAGTATTATTCAGCTGTTAGACCCCCCCGCGGTTGGGATCCCCGTTGGGCGGATTCGGGAGCGCTCCGGAGCGTTTGTATTGGTTGGTCGCGTTTTCTTAGTAGGAACCTATTTTAGAAAGAGAAACGTAAGCGCACCAGAGAGCGATAGAGAGGGAGAGAAAATGATCGCGCAAACGGGGCCTGAAGTATTTTGTGTGTGCGTGCGGCCACCGGAGAGTGTATTTTATTTTATTTATTTATTTATTCACCGCGTTTGCGAATGCACCACGCGGCGGCGGTGCATCGGCATTCGCGGGCCACTTCTCAGCGTGTTTGGTACTAATCTATGTTTAGTGTGTACATACCACCCATTATTGCATGTGACATTCTACAATTTTTGTTGGGCCCCAAAGCCACTTTAGAGCCCCGGCCGACTACCTATTTGTTTTGCAACCTGATCTTGCCGGGCCGGAGCCATTTGGGAGATAACGTTTTACTTAACGATCGGTGCGCGACTGCGTTAGAGGCGATACAGAGTCAGAAGGAGGCAAGCAACCAAAGCAGTATATAGATCCCAACACCCCGGAACGGGCCGGAAAGGGGCTTTCTGTGGGGTACCACTTTTCCTAGTTTTTAACGCCGTGTACGAATTACTGTGTAACGATAACGAAGCAATATCCGCTGGCACTAGCGCCGACATCTCCGAACATGCCGCCAATTGTAAATACAGTGCAAACCACCCATCTTTTATTTATTAATGTTTTCTCTTTCTTTCGGTCTCCGATGCCTCCCGAGAGTTAGGAGAGGGTCTTCTCTGTCCCGAGCAAATCGAAACCATTTCCGCAACACTCGCAATCTGATTAGAGAGGTAGAACGGTGTGTAGAACACGAGAGAACGGACGAAGGACGACACTAGCAACGAATCATAAAAGGAAAGCCACGGTTTTCCCCGAACTTTCCGACACGAAAACACAATGAAAGCGGAGAAGGAGATCGAAATATAGCCAGAGGTAGCAGAATTTAAAGTTTGTGGCCCATGCTTGTTTGTGTAATCGGGCGCATCGGTGACTATCGAAGCGCTCACGAAATTAGAACACTAAACTAGACAATCTGTATGGCACACGTTACCATGTGGTTCGTTTCCTTATTTATTATCCGAAATGCGGCACAGAAAACGCTAACGGAACCACGTTTTTGGTCGATTTAAAAATTAACGGGCACGCAGCCTTTGCTAGCTGATGGCTGCGTCGGGTAATCGTTCATGCACCTACACGTACGCAGCCCACGATTGCCGACTGACAGCTACAGTGAGTCACGGATTTGGCACGCTGTTTACACACGCGATGACAACATTGGCCACGAACGAACGGTTTTCCTAATTTGC